>NC_022015.1:84522752-84546530 GCF_000317375.1 Microtus ochrogaster
CTGCTGAGGCTCACACTGCAGGTGCCCTTTAGCCCTGAGAGCTGCTGAGGCTCACACTGCAGGTGCCCTTTAGCCGTGTCATCTCACTACCTCTAGATATTTTGTCCTAAGGAGCTCTAGGGCTAAAGCACAAGACAAACATTCCCCATCTTCACGATCACAATCTCAGCTGGTGAGGTTAAATTCAAATGGAAATATGTATACTAGTCTAATTGACATAATTCCAAGGAAAACTACAGATTCCTCTCATTAAAACCCCTGGCTGCCAGCACAAAGGCCCAGGCCTTCTTTTCCAGGATCAATTATTAAAGCGCTCCTCACTCTCAGTGCTCGCTTCACCATCCCGGAAGCCTGGCTACCAACAGCCAGGCACAACCTGGTTGATGTTACATTCGTGAATCCACCCTCTATAAACCGACGAGGAAAATTTACTGGTTAAGTGGGGAGTCGTACATCCAAGAATTTTTATATGAAAGTTGTGAAATTAGTAACAGGCCCATTTTTTTAAAAAAGCTTAAATCTTAAAATAACAAATGAACAAGAGCTGCCTGGGCTGCAAAAATACCCTGGAACAGGAGAGGAACAAAGTGTGGAGGCGGAAGGCCCGGGGGTGTGGGGGTGGGGGGGAGAACGGAGCTCCAATGGCGTGAGCTGGGCTGCCGAAGCGTCTCCAGCCTTCTCAAGGCCGCAGCTCATTGGATGCCACAACAATCCCAGTGATGTTCCACCAGCCAGTCAAAACCTCATACAAAAGAGTTTTTGCAAAAAGAGCCAGACTTTAACCTGTGTGAAGGTGAGTGCAGGGATGTCAGGTGGAAGACCTTTCCCCGTCTGTCTGCAGCTGGGGGCTGCCTCTCTCTGTGGGCTGCTGACTGCAAGTGAGCCTGGCCAGCTCAGAGCACTGAGACAAGACCTGGGAAACATGAGCCTTAGGAATTTTAATGGGGACTTGCAGCCTTTGGTGGGTCCTCTTTACTTTCTAGGGAAGATGGCCGTCAGTCCATCACAGGACACGGCACGAGGAGCTGGGATTGTAGCTCAGCGGCAGAACACTTGCCTAGAATACGTAAGACCCAGTACTGCTCCATCCAGCTAAGGCTCAACAAGAGACCTGTGTCAAAGGAATAAGATGGAGAGTGACGGAGCGGGACCCCAGCACCCTCCTCTGGTCTCTGAAGTGTGTGCCAGCAAGCCTGATGATGCTCCTGTCTCTGCTTTCCTGGTTCTGGGGTCACAGGCAGACAAGCTCAAGTGGGTGCTGAGGGTTCAACCTCAGGCCCTCGGCCACAGAAACATCCTCCCAGCTCCTCCAGTGATTTCTTTACATTTATTTTCCTCACGGTTTTACTTTATCAAGACAAGAAAGGCTGTGTCTTGCAATCGTCCCCACCACTCAGACATCCTTCAGCGTTGGATGCAGAACAGTGTGCTTGAAGTGGCCTCAGAAGGTGGCTCAGAAGGGCCGTTGTTGTAGTTCAGTGCTCAAAATAGCAGAACAACTCTCGCCAACAACGATGTGCGGGGGCCGCTTCTGCCAGAAATAACTCTTGCAAGTGCTTAGACTCAGATGCTAAGCCTCAAAACTGGATCGCAATGGCTTTTCATGGGCTTCGAAATGCAAATCAGAATCCATGATCATTTCTGCGAGGGAAGATACAAAGCCAACCAGATAGTGGGATGGGCTCCAAAGTAATGCTTTTGGGGGTTTCTAGATAACACAGAATTTGGAGATATGATCTTAAGAGGCCTGGTGAGAAGGGGTGCTTTCGGAACCGCTGTTCAATAAACCTAAATTGTTGACAACACAGTATCTTAGAACATGTTGTAAAATTTCATGTGCAAACAAACTTGCTTATGAGCAGCTCAAGAAATAAAGGTGCCATCCAGAATTCTAACACAAGCATGAAAGTATTTCACCATAGCAGAAATTACCTTAACATAAAGTTTTAGGACTGAAAATGAGCACAGGAAAAGCACAAATGAGGTGAGCTACAGCCCGCTGGAGGGTGCTTGCTTCACTGTGGACTGCTGTGTGCCTGGAACTGTGTGTGGCTCAGGGGCACCAAATGGCTCTGAGGCAGGAGCGGCTCAGCTCCGCCATGCTGAACTGTGCTGGTCTCAGGCAGAAACTATCGTAATTACCGTAATAACAGCACAATTAAGGTTCAGACTGGCAGTAAACAGGCAGTACCATATTACCCCTACATGGTACAACTTAAGTTTTTAAGACGTGCTTAACATTTTAAGGAATGCTCCTAAATAGTAAAAAAAATTACAGATTCACAATAAAACAGATTTCAGACATAAAAGACCACTAAAGGGATCACACTGTTGGATGAATGTACGTAGGCTTGAGAGAGAAAAAATATATATAAAAAATAAAGTTAAAAGGGTAAAGTCTTTAAAGAGACAAAATAAACTGATAGAGTAAAAATAAGCCATGTAAAAATGAAAAATTCACAGAGAGTCTGGATTCTTTGTATTATTGTGTTTTCTTTAAAATCTTTTGACTGTAAAGGAGCTAATTACAAAGAGACATTTTATTGTATGGGCTGCCAAACTGAACCAAAAGGGTATTATGACTTCAAAATTTGGGTCTAAGGATATGATGCTTTGGAAAGGAGTTTCTTCTTTTGTTTTCACAGAAGATGAGACCCTGTGGATTGTTTCTATCCCAATATGGTATGATAGACCACACCCTCCTAAAAGGTTGCTGTAAACACCCTCAAAAAATTGCTTTGCTCAACTGCCAACTGAGATGAACCTAGCAACAGGTTATACCATAAAAGACCTTGATGGAGAAAGGTCATTGGTTAAAAAATAAAGAAACTGCCTTGGCCCATTTTATTGGTTAGAACATAGGTGGGTGGAGTAAACAGAACAGAATGCTGGAGGGAAGAGGAAGTGAGCTCAGAGACGCCAAGCTCCCCTCTCCGGGGCAGATGTGATAGCTCTGCTCTCTGAGGCAGGCGATGCAGCCAGCCACCAGGTCAGACATGCTGAATCTTTCCTGGTAAGCGCACCTTGTGGTGCTACATAGATTATTAGAAATGGGTTAAGAGGCTGAAACTAATGGGCCAGGCAGTGTTTAAAAGAATACAGTTTGTGTGTTGTTATTTCGGGGCATAAGCTAGCCAGGCGGCCGGGGTGCCGGGGACACAGCCCCGCCGCTCCTATTACAACATGACCTAAATAACAGCGCCCCCATTCAGCATGAAGCAGTTTGGAGAGAAATAACTGCACCCATATTCCCTAATATAGTTGATAAATGTTCTTTTACATTTAAAGGGGGATATGATATAGATATGAATAATTTGCATTGGTATGGATTTTAAGGTCAATTTTGTTATATGTATATGCATATTTCTAATCTTGATTAAGGTATTGTGATTATGTAGTTCATTTTTAAAATGTAATGTATAATTAGGAAATATAGGTTGTTAATGGATAATCATTGATAATAGTCAAGCTTGTAGTCATGTGAGTTAGATTTTCTAGATGTGCATAGATATATTTCAGAAAGGCATTCTTCATATCTTTTCAAGACTAAAAAATATGGCATTTTAAATGTTTTAAATGTTTAAATGTTTTAATAACGTAGGGCTTTTCATGACAATGAGACACGACTGCTCCTGGCAGCACCAATCTACTTCAAGAAGAAGATGGGCATTAAAGAGGCTCGTTATGGAGTTTGATAGCCATTTGGGCAAGAAGTTCTTAAAAGCTATCTAAATACCATTTTCCCACACTCTCTAACCCATAGCCAAGTGACAATTATCTGCTGGAATGTGGGTTCTATGGGAGGGTGTCTGCCAGCACTAACCCAGAAGTGCTCACGTGATAGGATATCGCCCACAGACGATCAGTGTTCAGAAGTCTCAAATGATGTAACTAAAAATAACATAGAAAACTAGCTCCATTCCTTTGAAAAGAAATAAAGCTTTTATAATTAACACTAACGTGCCATCTTTTATCTTTAAATTTTTATGATGGTTAGTGTGTGTGTGTGTGTGTGTGTGTGTGTGTGTGTGTGTGTGTGTGTGTCACAGCACACACGTGGAGGGCAGAGTCCATCTTTCAGGAGTTGGTTCTCTCGGACACCATGTGGGTCCGGAGACCCTAGCTCAGGGTGTCCTGCTCTGTGGCAAGCGTCCTTACACATCGAGCTGTCTCACAAGCCCGAAAATGCCATCTTTTAAATGATAAGAAAACACTATGGTGTCCTTTATTCCTATTAGAAATTTTGTGCCAGAATCGATGTCCTACCAACCACAGCCCACCTCTGTCCCCTACGCCTCCTGCCCACACGGAGCACACAGCCTCTTTCTGGTCCTGGTGGATTAGGAAGCTGTGAGGGAATATGCATGCTTGGTGGACACCTCTTGTCCCCTCAGCAACATCCCAGACCACTGAGTTCTGCGTGACCCGAGAGGGCGCGCGCATCTCTCACTCACCTGTACCTGCCCAGCTTTCTGCCCTCCAGATCTCCAGTTTTCCCAAGCTTACTGTACCATATACAACTGTTGGGGTTGGATGTGAAATGTACCTGAATCCTTACTTGCCAGCTGGGGCTGGTGTTCTCTAAGACTGTGGGACCTCTAAGGAGGCCCAGCCTTGCTGGAGAAGTGAGTTTCTAAGGACGGGCATCCAGGCTGTATAGCTTGGGCGCACATCTTGTCTGGTTTCTACGGATACTGAACGTAGCTGCCCCGTGGTCCTGCCACCTTCCCTCCTCGTCAGGTACTCAGTGATAACAACTGCAAGAGTAACTACTGCCGTGGCCTTTGACCCCGTAGCCCTGAACTCTGACCTGATGGCTGTGAGATGCTGCGCATTTCACAGGGCCAGGATGTGAAGATCTCACGTGTCAATATTCCCAGGCTTACTTCTGCAGAAATGAAGTCAATTTTAGTAAAAAAGAAAAAAAGTAAATCTGTAGTGATATTTCATTTGTATTTTAATAAATAAATAAAACTTGCCTGAAGATCAGAGAGTAACACAGCCCCACTGATCAGCCCTACAGACCAGGCAGTGGTGACACACACCTTTAATCCCAATAGCCACATTAGTTTGCAATAGAAACAAGGAGGTGCGTGACTTTAATTCCAGTGGTGCATGCCTTTAATCGCAGCCCTAGAGAGGATTATAAACGAGAGGAGACAGCTCTCAGACACAGTCTCATTCTGAGATTCTTGGAGGCAGGATTGCCATTTTAGATTGAGGTAGAGGTAAGAGCCAGTGGCTGGTTGCTTTGCTTCTCTGGTCTTTCGGTTGAACCCCAATTTCTATCTCTGAGTTTTTATTAATCGTGCTTTGTAAATCTGCTCTTTGGGCTAACGAAGCCTATGCTGTTTTGGCTTTGGTGTTTTGGTTTGGTTGTTGTTGTTTTCATAGCAGCTCAAACTTTTCCTCTTGGAGGTGGCAGTGAATGGAGAGACCCTTCTGACCACCTGCCCCTTCCCTTGCCCCTGGCCTCTGTTCCTTCTGGGAGAAGAATGAACGAATAAATGGTGCCTCTCAGATGTCTTTTCCACCATACACACGCCAGGACCCGTGAAACGGTGCCACCCCCATGGGTAAGCCCTTCCCATCTCACTTAAAGCAATCAAGATACTCTCCTAGAGGCATGTTCAGAGACCCATTCCCAGGGGATTCCAGGTCAAGTCTGCTCCTGAGCATATTCCATCCCTCAGCAGCTCGAGGGCTTCCCTTTTAAACCATCACCTTTCACCTCTTGTCTCCACAGTCTTGTGACCATGTTAATGTAAAATGCATCCATCACTCTCTGTTTCCGGACCATGAGCACGATGAGCTCCTGCTGCCATGATCCACCACCATGCTGGATGGACCTTGAAATTGGAGCCAAAATAAACCCTTTCTCCTCCAAGTTGCTTTCTTCGGGGTATTTTCACAACAAGAACCTCACGGCAGCCTTAGTGCTGTGAGCTTGCATCATCTCTCACACAGAGCCTGTCTGTCACTGTCCCTTGATCTTACCCATCACTGTGGCTGAGTCGTATCTGCATGATTGTATGGATTTCTGACTAACACCCTTGCGAAGGCACAGGCAAGTCCTAATTAACATGCACAACTTAATCACGCAGAACTTACTTGTGTAGCTGAGCACTCTAAGAGTGCTTGCTGAGTAAGCAAATGTTCCCATTGATGATCCGGATTCACAAATGCCGATAGAGTCGTCCACTGCGACTTTAGTTTTCCACCCTGAACTCGTGGTAGAGACCAATGACTGATCCTGAACCACAAGGCTGCAGCCATCTTGAGTTGTAACTCTAACAGTGTCCCTGAGAAACCCTCGTCCCATTTTCCACCATCGTTTTCTAGCAAGCCATTTAAAGTGGACAAACTACTAGGAGGGACAATGAGCAGAGGTATGAGTGATGCACGCTCACAGTGGCTGTGGTGTGTGGAGCTTTATGGCTGGACAGATGTCCAGGGATGTCCCTAGCGCTGTGATGTCCACCTTAGATAAACCCGGAGCTTTCCAGCAAGGATGAAGTCACATTTGCCCTAAACCACGCACAGGCTCATCTTTCCTCCCCAAATTGCAGAGACTCAATTGTGCTTGCATTGTCACAGCAGCATGGTTTGGTCTGTACATCATTCAACAAACCATAGTTGTGCAACCCTACATCATCCTGCCTCTTTTCTGTCTGAGAACTCTTTGCAGCCAGTACCTCACGATGGGCCTGGGATATCCCAGGGCAGCTGTGTGGGAGCAAATTCTGGGTCCTGACTTCTTCTGCTGGATTGAGAATTCACAAGCACACTGGGGTACCCTCCTCTGCCTCTGTATTAGTAGTCATGACCCTGTCTCCAGACAGGTCATCAAGAGCTGACTGGAGCAGTCAGTAAGGCTGGGGAGAAGGCCGGATGCTGATTGGTCTACCAGAACCAGGGCAGACCACCAAGAAACTCCGCTCTGAGGAGTTTATGTCAAACCCATCTCCAGCTTTCAAACTGTGTGATACATGGAGCCTCCTAACGCACGACTTTGACGGGGCTCTCCCACCTCCTCTCTGAAGGTTCTGCTACTGTGACACTCGTAAAGTGAAACTTAGTTCTAGAAACTTCTAGACATAACGGAAAATTACCTGCAGGCCCCAGATTCATCACAAACACCTTTCTCTAGTTTCTGTGGCCAGCAGCAAGTCTCCAGGGAGAGGGACTGAGGACAACAGTGTTCAGGCCACTGAAGCTACATCTAAATGCTGCTTCCACCACTAATGAAGGCCACACCAAGTGTTTCTCTTTGTATTTAAATGTGGTCAAAAAGTTTTAAGGTCTTGGTAGATCTTATCAAAGACTCTGAGTTTTGTTGTTTTTCTCTCGTTGGTGTAAAATACTTCACTAGACACAATCAAAACCCTTGCTTTGGGGATGGAGAGTTGGCTCAGTTTTTAGGAAGCCCCAGGAGCTCTGAGGCCCTCTTCTGGCCTCCGTGGGCACCACGCATATGAGGCATATGCTCATACAGACACACACAATAATAAAAAACAGGAATAAAATCTAAAATCATTGCTCTGAACAAAATAAGGGGTAGGCGGGGGGATACCCTAGGTACAGTCAGCTCCTACATGACTTTCAAATGCTGATAAAAAAAAATTCACTCCCTCAATGTAATTAGTGGCAGAGTAAAACTGCCATAGCAGTCAAAGTGTTTGATAACATGATGTCATAGCCTGTGTCGTTCAGGTATCGCCTTGACCATGTTTGGCCATCCACTCACTACTGCTATTTACTTAATGTCCTTTTCTAATTTACTTTTTTTGGAGACAGAGTCTCGTGTAGTCCAGGCTAGTTTCAAATTCGCTGCTCAGCTGAGGATGACCCTGAGATTCTGATTCCCCTGCCTCCACTTCCTGAGTGTCATCCTGAGGGACTGCCAGGCAAGCGCCACCACGATGCATTTATAAAGCACTCGGAGCTGAACCCAGGGCTCCATAATGCTGGGTATGCAGCCAACCAACTTAGCGACAGCCCCAGTCCCGCAATGTCTGCTGAAGTCAGCACTCTTCTTAAGAAGTATAATTATTTGGAAAAGCAAGTGTATAACAGGGCAAAAAAATCGATTGTCAGTGTCACTTCTCCACATAGAAACAATCTAAGGAAAAATACCAAGACTATTTCAGAGAAATATTAAACAGTATAGGTAAGTGTGAATGGCGGTATCACTCCTGGGGACTTAAGAGGTTATAAAGACCTTTGGTTTCATGACATTAGATAGAGTGAAAAATAATTTTAAGCTAATAATTTTCTCACTGTGTAAGAAATGCCATGCTGGGAAGCATACAAACAAACAACTTCTTTGCCCCACTCCCAAACATTAACGCAATCAAGTCTTAGTCTCTGAGATGGAGTAATTTAGGAGTAATGATCTATAATTAGTCTATCACTGAACTATAAACATTTCATTCATTCATTTGGTATATGTACTGAACACTTATCTTATTCCAGTTTGGAACTTAAAACTGAATATTTTAAAAGATTTTCATTGCGTTTATTTGATAAAATAACACAGTATAGGCTACAAATATAAATTTTCCAACACTCAGGCCAATACTTTCCCAGGGGACAATGACATGAATCTGGCTTCTCGCTCACAGTGAGAAGGGAGCTCACGCATGTGAATTTATGGTCCCTGAGTCTTGGTACTTCCCACCTCCTCATCTGTATCTGAATGCCTAGGATTTTCCCAAGTTGCTGTTGAAAGCCTGGGCTCAGCTCTTGGCAGAGGTGGGGGTTATAAGAAACTGCTTCCATATTTCTGGAGTTTTACCAGTTCTCCATTGAGCCACAAAATGACCCTAAACCGGTGAGCCTGTGAACACGTGACAGGAAAACCTAAGGGAAGGAAGGACAGCCCAAGTACATGTGTTAGCCTGAGTTCCTGCACCTGAACTTCTGACAGGCCTGCGGTGGCCCTGTGAATAGCAACAGAGGCCTGGATACCTTCCCTCTTGGAAGTCACTGTTACAATGTGGCTGTGTTCTGTGCCCTACAGGAGAGTCAGCAGCCCCAACACCTGCAGGGCATTCCTCTCCATGTGGGTGTGGACCTGCTGGTATTTCTGCAGTTTTCTGCTCTGGGAGGAATGGCTTCTAAGAAGGACAAATTTATCAGCATCAGGTACATCTAAGGATCTTTCACAATTTATAATTTGGTTCCATTACATAGTAGGTATTTTATTCAGTATTTTGATATATCAGTCGTCATAATGAATATTGTTTTTCTTAAATATTTTTAGGGTTAATACCCTAGACTCATTCTTTTTTAAAATACTAGAAAATTCTAAAGCATTAAGAAGAATGCCCTGGATCTGGTAGGCTACCCTGAGGGCTAAGGGAACCTTTGGGCCAGTCTGTTTCCAGTAACTCTAGGGTCTCCACTTCAATTTTCAACTCTTCCTTCTGTGTTGTCTCTGTCCCCCGTAGCCGCCCTTTCTCAGGCTGTTACCTGTTTGGCCAGTGTCCTTTCTCCCTTCTCTCAAGGCCATTTTTTAAAAAGCAGAAATCATTCATCTTTCCTCTGTCACTGAGATCTAGCTCTCTCTGTTTGCAGAAAACAACCCTCAAGAACTAAAGCTGTGGACGGAATGTGCGCATGTGTGGAGGAGGTGGGGGAGTGGCCTGGGTGAGGGGTGAGAGCAAGGGGGGCGGGCAGAGCTCAGTCAGCACTGAGCCAGCTTTGACAAAAGCCCTGCTGGTCTGGAAAGTGCTCTGGCCTGGAATCTTCCATCCCAGGACCTGGCTCACTAGTTATCTGAACAGCACAGCTAGATTTCGGGGGCTGTGACTGGAAAATCATGAAACTGGTGTGTAAGGACTCCAGGTACCTGGTAAAGACAGCACTGCTGCCCCCTACAGACCCCCTCACCCTGATCCCAGGGGTTGTAGGGATGTCTCTGTGGAGGGTTATTGAGTCCTATCAAAAGATAGCAGATTCAAAAATGGCCCTGCTTTTTTAAAAAAAAAAATCTGTAAGTCTAAAATTGCTCTAAAAACATTTTAATTGAAAAAAGAAGTGGGAGAGGAGAGATGGCTCAGCCAGTAAGGCACTGATTTCTCTTCCAGAGGACCTGGGTTCAAATCCAGTACCCACATGGTGGCTTGCACAGTCTGTAACTCCAGTTCCATGGATTCAATGACCTCTCCTGGCCGCTGTGGTTACTACACGTATGTGGTGCACAGACACACATGTAAACAAACCGTCTATAAGCATACAATACCTTTTTAAAAATTCAAGAAAAATGAAGCAAAGAAAGGAAAGGATGAAGAGGCAGAAGACAGACCCTGACCAACGAGAAGTTCACGGAGCTGCAGATAGCCTGACGGCTGCTGCCACCTGTTCCCCACCAGTTCACACTCTACCTCCAGATACACAGTAAAATCTGCTAAAAACAAACAACAATAAAAATCCCCACTGCCTGGGGCCAGTGGTTGGGAAACAGTAATGGCCAATGTGAACTGAAGCAACACTTGGCCTTCTACGGGAAGTCTGAGAATTTGACCCCAGAAAGAATTTGGAATGAGAGACCACAAAGGGTGAAAGTTTCCAGGAATCTGTGGCATGGCTCAGTAGTGACCATGTACCCACAGGTGGCTTTTAGGCACTCACAGTAGGAAGAGTCTAAACTGACGTGTGTCCAGCCAGAGTGAGAAAAAGGCAGATAGCTCAATAGTTGCATGTAGTGATATTTTATTTGTGGTTTAACAAGTAAAGCTTGCCTGGAGATCAGAGTGCAGAGCTAAGCCACTAGCGGCCAGGGAGAGGTGACACACACCTTTAATCTCAGACTCAAGGCCACCCTGGGCTACACGAGATTGAATCTGTCTAAAAAGAGAAACAAAACTCACATACAGGTAATCCCAGCACTTGGTAGTCACACGCCTTTAATCCCAGCACTAGGAAGGTGGAGACAGGAGTGATACGCCTTGGTGGAGAGATGTATATAAGGCAGAAGCAGACAAGAGTTCATTGCAGCTTTAGGCTTGGTGGAGAGCATTGCAGTCTACAGTCACTCTGAATATAGAATCACCCCTTTGTTTGCCTAAGCCTTGGTAGAGATAAGAACTCTCTAGTGGCTAGCTGCTTTACTTTTCTGATCTTCAGCTTGAACCCCAATATCTGTCTCTGGGTTTTTATTATTCATGCTACAGTTGTGTTCTAACTAAAATATTATTTTGACACAGAAATATATTATGAAAACAAAGTGTGCCTGCCCCCTGTCACCTTTCTAACATGTCTATTAGAATAGTTTGAGTTGCATACATGGCTCTGAGTACTGATGCATCTTTAGAATGTTTGGGAAAGCCACAGATCCCCTGCATGGTGTCTTATGGGAGCTTCCATCACCTTCAACAGGAAAACATAAACCCCATAGGGCTGGGACACAAAGTAGCAAATCCTGACAGACTAAGTGTGAGAAGATACAAACTGACAAGAATAGATGAGCTCTTCGCTTTAGCAACTTTTTGTTAAATTGCCAAATAATTCCTAAGAAACAGCACATGCTCTAAAAATAGAATTCAGTCTAAGGAAAAAACTCAAACCTTTAGGAACTCATTTACAGCAGGAAGCAAGGTACACGGTGCAGTTTTCCAATGTAGAGAAGCTATACTCAGCCACCGGATTTAAACTAGAGAATAAGGAAACCAAGGAGTCATCAGGGGACAGGGGACTGTGTTTGAGTCCCTCAAAGTAGGTACAGTGACCACCAGGTCTGAAGCTGACATTGTCCGAGTTTACTGGAAGTACCAGACATATGACGTGCTTGGCTGCTTTGTTGTATTTATTTCGTGTCTGATCGACTTCTTGAGGCTGTGTCTCTGGAAACTGATGAACAAAAGGTCAAAATAAAATGCTGACTCCAAGTTATCCAAACTGAGTAGAATCAGAACCCAGTTTCTCAGACACGCTCTCTAGGAAGCCGAGCTCATCCAGGTTCTGTGCTGTATATATCTGTGGTTACCTGGATACAGCACATGCAAGCCTATGTGCTAGCACATGGTTCAGTATGTAATTTCATAAATAGGGCACTGAGCCACAGAGAGACATGTGACTTGGCCTCACTGCCTACTGGCAAATCAGGACTCGGCTTTATGGTGCACTGTACACTTGGCACCCTGGGAATGGCCCACGCTTTCTAAGGATCACGCGGGCTGTGGGAAAACTCCAGCTGATCATACTTACTCCAGAGGTTTCTTAACAAGAAGGATCAAATAATCCCTGTATATAACACATGCATTAAAACACTTCTTTTAAATAAATTTAGTTGTAGGAACAGGTGGCTTAAGTAGCAGAGCAGAGTTCGCACCTAGGATGCTGAAAGGGAAGCCTGGTGTCCAGGAACGAGGTGCTGAGCACAGGGAGGCGCAAAGGGAAACCAGGGAGCAGGCTTGGAGGTTCACATTCCTCTCTCCCTGCATTGCTCACATGAATGGGGAGCAGGCTCGGAGGTTCACGTTCCTCTCTTCCTGCTCTGCTCGCATGCACCAGGGAGCAGGCTCAGGGGTTCACATTCCTCTCTCCCTGCATTGCTCACATGAATATCCCGAGCACCCAGACACTTCCGGAAGCCCAGTGACCCGTGTCTCAAAACACACACCAAGTACTCTCCTTCCCCTGACGTACACTGATATGGCATTTCAGAGTACCTACACTAACTAGCCAGCCTGTGTGAGCTGCAGGACATGGTCTCATGGGCAACAGTGTTAAGGACATCATTTGGATGGGAGTTGCTTTTCTGTACGAAGGATAAATTTTTGTGTCTTGACATGTGTGAGCGCACACACCCACACACATACACACACATACAGACACATACACACACACCCACGCACACCCACACACATACACACACAGTCACACCCACCCACACAGTCACACCCACACACATATAGACACACCCACACACATACAGACGCATACACATACAGTCACACCCACACACATACAGACACATACACACATACAGACACACACACATACAGTCACACACACATACAGACACACATAGAGACACACACACACATACACATACACACACAGTCACACCCACACACATACAGACACACACACACACAGTGACTTAGTGTTCAATCTTTTATTTAATGGGATTTTTGTGTTTTTTTAAAGTTTTTGAGTATGATCGTTTGTCTGCATGTGTACATACGAAGCACACACATGATGTGTTCACTGAGTCCAAAGTGGGTGTCAGATCCTATGGAACTGGAGTTCCAGCCACCATGTGGGTCCTCTGCAAGAACAGAAAGTGCTCCTAACCACTGACCTGTCTCTCTAAGCACCAGGTATCTCATAGTCACAGCCATCCCATAGGGAAAGTTTTCCAGTCCTTCCATAAATAATGGGTAGCAAAGTTACTGCGAATCTCTTCTTTCATAGAGAGAAGAAAGGGAATACAAAAATCTCAAAAACTTCATTGTATTTTTCAAAGCCCCCACCCCCGGGATCAGGACCTCAATTAATGACCCAAGACTTTGCCTTGAGAGGGTCTGGTATTCCCCTAAAGTCTAATCTACTCCCCAACTAGAGAAGAATGAGTTAAAAACTTCTTAAAGCATTCAGATCTCACCCAGGGGCCTGGGGTAGCATTCAGATGCATACTGATGGCAGGAGGCTGGAGGTACTGTACCTTTGCAGGTGAAGCATTTGATATGGAAATGCTTGGTCTGGACCCGAAGCACTTCGCCCTTGCATGGCTCCCCACATTTATGGCAGTGAATAACAGGCTTCTCTGTTGAGTGGTGAGGGTCCTGAGGATGGGCCACTAAAAAGAAACAACAAAAGATTTAGGTAAAAAGGAAAAATGTCTAGAAAACTCTTTGCAAGAATGTGTGACTGTTACGACTGTTACTGGCACACAGTGGAAAATGAGCCACACGGCCATTCAAGAAGCATGAGGTGGGCACACACACCACACCCCATGATCTTGGCTCCACAGCCGTATGCGTCAGTGGCAGCCTGAACAGTCCATTGGGGACACACACGCTGTCTTCTGCCTCAACTTCTCAAGAACTACAGATTGCACAAACACAATCCCGTTTCACTTAGGATTTTGCAATCAGTATTTGTGGCATCTTGCTGACTCAGCCCATCCCAGCAGGCATCCCTGTAAAGACTAGGTTCCATTTCTTGCCGTCTGTTTGGTTTCTTTCCTAATTGTACTTCATGTTCCAGCTCCCACCGTCACAGAACTCTCATGCGTTGGTAAGGACAGTTTCTCACTGCCGTCTATCACCAGAGACATCTTCTATTAATCTGGGGACTCACCTAGCCTACTGGAGGCCCATGAGGAGACTCTCATGGCGTACACACTTCCTCGCATATACTATGAGCAAAAGCTTAGAAATAACAAGCTGTGAACCTGAGAACCCTCTGCACACAACCTGCTCCCTTGTCTGTAAGACAAAGGGGACCTGACCAGCTGGGTGTGAATGAAGGGGCACACAGAGATTATTCTCTTAGATCCATAGTGCAGTTTTCAGAAAATGAGAGCTAATTTGCCTGCCCGGCCTCAGAGCTGGGTGCAGGAGCCTGAACTAATTGCAAAGGGACAGGAGGGAGGCAGGGAGACAGCACCTGGCTTCCAGCAACCACAAGGTTTGTGTCTCTTGTAGGTTCCTTGGCCAGAGAATGTCAGTAGCTGCTTGCTGCCAGCTACTTCCTTTGCTGCTGAAGAGCCTTAGAACCCATGTGACATTCGGGGACTCTGCACTTGACCAACACAAGGAGCAACAACATTTTTTAATGTTTGTCAAGTAGGAAAACCGCACTGGGCAACTCATGAGAGGCTGCTAAGACCCGACATAGGAAGGACATTAGAGTGAGAAGCTGATGCGTGTGGAAGAGCACGGTATATATAATAGCATGTTCTTCTATATAAAAGCACTATATATAAAAAATATTATATATAAAAAATATTATATATAAAAAATATTATATATAAAATATTATATATATATATTAGCGTGTTGTTCTGTACAGAATGTCCCCCGTCCTCATTTGCTGAAAAAAGTTTAGGCATGATGGTGCAAACAGCGTGTTCCTGACCCCCTTTCTGGAGAACAAGGTTCTTCTTGTGAGGTTTGGTCAGGGGCAGGTGTGGTTTCAAGCTAAACATACCACCCAAATTCTTAGCATCTTAGCCTGGATCTGAAGAATACCTGGAGGCTGGAACCCAACATCACAAGCCACCTGCATTCTTTCATCTACCTGATAAGATCTCTCTATGTTTACCACCAAATTCACGTGTTCTACGGGCATTAAGGAGGGGCATGCATGCTATCAAGATCTCCGAGAGCAATGGATGTCAAGGCCCCAAATCTATTCACTCGGGCATTAAGAGAGAGGTTCTTTCAAGAGCACCTGCTGTTGCCGGGGTGGGGGGGGGCGAAGAATCTGTGAGCCTCTCATTTTCCTCCAGTTAACTCCTGTTTTCCAGCAAGTTTATCACCACTGGGTATCATTCTAACCCTGGGCATGGTGCTTATGCATCAGCCATTTTATTCCAGCTGTTACCCTTGCCTGGCAGTGGGATGAGCAACAGCGCTCCCATTGGTGGATAAGGAAATTGGGCTTCAGAGATGCTGAGCAGCACTCTCAAAGTAACAGCTAGCTTGAGTGCAAAGGTCCGCACCTCGGCCCTTCTGGACCTACTATGATCCTGCCTTTCTGGACCTACTATATTCCCACCCTTCTGGACCTACTATGTTCCTGCCCTTCTGGACCTACCACGCTCCTCCCAGACTATTAGGATAAGACAGGAAGTTATTACAAGCAAGGTATTTATTTAGCCAATTTTGTGCACTATTCTGAAAGTACCCCTAGAGTTTGGCTTTTAGAGAGAACACAGACAGTGTATGAGGAAAAGGTGTCTCTAGGTGGGCCCAGGACCTTGGTTATCGCCAAAGTAATTGTGCAACCCTTGAATTAGAAATCCTTGTGCCACGTACTTAGAAAGGCAGATGCTATCATATCTCCAAAGGCTGTCATATAAAAGATAAAAAAGTTTACAATGCTGGGGGCAAGTCTCCTGGAAGAAGAGAACTCATAGACTCAGCTGTCCAGCATGTAAATTAGTGTTCTAGAAGATACTATGGCAGTTCCAACTAACAATCCAAACACAGACAGACACCCAAAGGAAATGGAGTCACATTGATGAGCAATCTGCCAATGGCCAAGAAATGGATAAAGACCATGCTATATCTATCTACACAATGGAATATTATTTATCCACAAAAAGAATGAAATTTGGTCTCTTACAGCAATATGAATGGAACAGGAGGACATTACGTTAAGAGGTCAAAGTCGGATTCAGAAAGATGCATGCCATGTGTTCTCAAATTTATACATTGACCTCATGGAGGTGGACAATGGAGTCATGGCTACTAGAGCCTGGGAATGATGTGAGTAACGGGGGTGGAGAGAGGATGGTTAACACTTCCAGAGAGCTGTGGGGCATGAGGAATGGCTTCCGGTGTAGTAAGGCAACCAGAGTAACTATTGTTGACAGCTGAGTATTTCAAGACAGCAGCAGGTAGGCAGGATACGACATGTCCCCAGTGCACAGGAACAGCAAGTGTCCCAGGTAACAGATATGCCAAATGCCACAACTGGTCATACAACATACATTCACTAGTTTTTAAATGTCACACTGTATTTCATAAGAACATACAATCACTATGTGTTGATCAGAAAATACTAACAAGCAGCCATGTGGTTACATGTCCTGAGTCCAGTCCTAGAAAGGTTGACACGGGGATCAGAGCCTGAACATGACGATTCCTCAGCTCAAAACACTAAGACAAGCAATAAACAAAAATAATTTAAAACATGCAGTCCCTCCCAACATTGCCCAGGAGTAGGGGTCAAGAATCTCTTCCTAGTCAATCCCTCGGGCAATTCTTCCACTTTCTCCAGATGAAGAACCTCGGGATTCTTTTCTAAAAAGTCTTTGTATTTATGTAGGGGGGTGCGGGGTATGCATGTAAGTGTATTTATGTGTGTGCAGGTGGTGCATGTGAGTGTATTTATGTGTGTGTGTGTGTGAGGGGGTGTGCATGTGAGTGTATTTATGTGTGTGAGAGGGTGTGCATGTGAGTGTATTTATGTGTGTGTGTGTGTGAGGGGTGTGCATGTGAGTGTATTTATGTGTGTGTGTGTGAGGGGGTGTGCATGTGAGTGTATTTATGTGTGGGGGAGTGTGTGCATGTGAGTGTATTTATGTGTGAGGGGTGGTGCATGTGAGTGTATTTGTGTGTGTGGGGGGTGTGCATGTGAGTGTATTTATGTGTCTGGGGTGTGTTTGTGAGTGTATTTATGTGTGTGGGGGGAGGGTGTGTTTGTGAGTGTATTTATGTGTGTGGGGGGCGTATTTGTGAGTGCAGTTATCCACGGAAGCCAGAAGAGAGCAATGGATCCCTGGAGATGGAGTTTCAGGTGGTTGTGGGAGGTCCCATATGGGTCCTGGGAACCCAAACTCGGGTCCTCTGAGAAACAGGTGTGGGTCTTAACCCCTGAGCCATCGTGCCCTGAATGTCAGCGTCATTATCACTGAGTGGGCCTGCTGAAAAGAGTTAGGAGTTCAGCACACCTCTCAAGACCACCCTCTTCTGTGTACCCCACAGGTGTGCGCCACCACAGCCAGCAGGACCCATGTGACAACACGGGACATCCCTTAAACAGGGAGTGAGAAACTTGAGACTTCTGACTCTCCATTTCAGATTGCTAAGCCAGCCAGGCTGACTCACAAAGAGAGGAAAGGAACCCGCCTCTCTGGGCTCTTCTGTGCATGTGAATAAAAGGGCCAGCTAAACGGCTGGCAACTGCCCCCAAGGTCAGAGGGGAGACCAAAGTCTGCATTCCCTGAGGTCAGAGCAGAGACCAGAATCAGCACCCCTAGAGGTCAGAGGGGAGACCAACTGCTTTTCTGCAAGCATTTCCTTTCAGAAAGGTGTGTTAAACCTGAAGGCTTCCGTGCCTGGGGAAGACTTTCACCTTCAACCAGAAATGAGCAGACCAGACCATTTACCCGCCTTTCCTTCATCTGGCAGCCTAAGCTCACGTGTGTGCATGCAAAACACACACACAGACACACACACAGACACACACACACACCTAACTCACAAGCGAAGAAATAGGATCTCTTATCAGAAGAACAGGACAAAGCCCTTGTGTATTTTATCCTAACTAAATCAGTGTAGACAAAAGAACCTCCCTACTTTTACAAGGTGAACAAAGACTTCCGTTTTCTGTGGCTGTCTTTGAAGGTTTGGTTACTACCAAGTGAATGGCAGTGTTTGCACCAGTGAGGGCTGAAAAGCTGCCTGCTCTATAGCTCAGAGCTGCCCTCGCTGAGTTGCTCCAGGCTCTCCTGCTAATTCTCACTCTGATGATTCCATCAGAGCCTGGGTGGTCTCTGCTTCTCCTACTGCAGGGAAAACTGAGGAATGAAGAACACACATTCCAGTTATTGGCTGGTGTGCCCCATGCCCAGCCTTCCTAGCTCTTCCACTGTTTCAGTGGCCAATGATTTACCCTGGAATGGCAGTGGGGAGAGCTGAAGGAGCCTGAGGGAAAGGCAGGGTGTGTGTGATAATCTTCCAGGGCTTGTTTATCTTATTGGCAAATGGGGGAAGTGCAGGGAACCCCAGAAGCACAGTTCTACCCTTTCTGAATAATAACAAAACCAAAGAATCCAGGCCTGAGATGCAGATTTCTCTAGGGCATGGTATAAAGTTTGGGGAGGCTTCAGGCCCTCTGACAACACTACCTACTGCTGTAAGCTGTGTCCAGGAGGCTGTGGGTTCACTTTCACAGTAAATAAAGTGGCAGGACCACACCTCTGAAACTCCAGTGCAGGGATGAGGAGATCCCAGCAACCTTTGGTGTCCTTAGGCAGAGCCATTACAGAGCCCACCCTGCACCCAGAACCAGTCTCAATTTCCCGTGTTACATCCCTCTTGGAGACAGACATGAAACTCGGAGGACTGTGTGAAATGAAAACCTCAGAGCAGGGAAGATCCCAGACATGTGTGAGACAAGATGATAAACACTCAGAAATGGCTGTGCTCTGGGTCTTCTGGAATATTCAGAATGCCCACCCAGCCTTTGCTACGACAGGACACTCGATGACTTTAAAGTCCTCACACCTGCCTCACCTCATTTGGGGTGAAAAAGCAGGATCCAACAACCTACTTTTACCAAGAGGCAAAGGAAGACTCAGGACAAGATGATTCACTCAGGGTGACATGGCAGAAAGTACAGATGCTGATGCCACCTTTTCCCTCTCTGCTACTAAATTCCGTCCTCTGTCAATTCTCATCCTCTGCCGCCAATCAGGTCCCGGCCTTCCACCCCTTCCCCAGGTGGCTGGAAGCTTCCTGCTCATAGATCTCCTGTCTTTCCCAAAGCAACCTGCGAGAGCTGTCTGCTCAGAGAGGCAGAACACAACTCCCATGGGGAAACAGCGTGGAAGGGATAGGAAAGGAAGAGCTGTGCCGTGGAGAGATCTAACAGTCACTGCCCCAGGCAGGGCCCAGGTCAGGGAGAGCTGCAGGGGCTGCTGGGGTGGAAACTCGCTGCCACTGTGTTCTTTCCAAAACAAAAACAAATCTCACTCAAATCCTGAGAAAAATCATGAGAGGGAGGCAGAGCTACCCAGCATTCTTCAAAACAATCAATGTCATTAAAAAATTTAAAAAGTCTATGAAACTGCCTGAGCCAAGAGTAACCCAAGGGGATGTGATGGCTAAATAGAAGGCAATGGTCTGATGGGCTCTTGCTAGTGATAAGTGTAACTGTCCTCCCCTTCCCCCATCGAAGAAACTTCCCTTTGCCATAGATGGAGACCACTGCACAATGTCATAACTGGTCGGATGCAGAGGACAAGTGGCTGTGGGGAGCCCAGCCCCAGCTGATAGATCCAGAGCACAACTCCTGACCCTAACGCTCAGGGAACATTGTAGAAGAGAGGGTGGAAGAACTCTAACAGCAGGACGACCAGAAACTGGGAGGTCGTGTCCTAAAAGTGACAGGAAGCATTTCCTATGATACCACAAAACATGGCTGCCCAAACAAGAACACCAGCAGACATACTGACATGGAGAGGGAGCTTTCATGGGACCCCACTCCTAGACACAGAGCTACAGGTGACTAAGGTGTGCTAACAGGGAAGAGGGAGGGACAGTCTTCCCAGGCACGAGCACTCTGATTGGCTATCCAATACCAAGTGGTCAGCCCTGAGATCATATACATACAAACAACACTGAACAGAAACGCAGGTTGTATTTCTGTCTTTATAAAGCACATGACCAAAGAGAGACCATGAACTAGAGAGGAAAAGTGTACAAGAAAGGAATTGGAGGGCTGAGAAGAAAGGGGATGTGAAGGCATCATGATTACAAAAAATTAAAATTAAGGGGCTGGAGAGATGGCTCAGTGGTTAAGAGAGCCCTTTTAACCACTAACTGCTCTTCCAGAGGTCCTGAGTTCAATTCCCAGCAACCACATGGTGGCTCACAACCATCTGTAATGAGATCTGTCGCCCTCTTCTGGCAAGTGGGCATACATGGAGGCAGGATGTTATATACATAATAAATAAATAAATCTTTAAAAAAATTAAAATTAAGAACACTGAAGAACATGGGCCTTAGTTGATGATGTTAGGAATATTGTCTGGCTTATTATAAGAAATGAAATTAGACCTACATATTAATAATGAGGGAAACTGGGTCAGGTATGGAGTCTACTGCATCATATCTCACTTTCTGTACTCTAAAAATGTTTTTATATTTCTGAGTAAAGCTTATAAAGGAATAAAAACAGCTACAGAAATACCTCCAGCAGCATGCCAGGTCATAATACATCGAGTTCAAGGTTCTCTGTAGCTTCAGAGATGTCAGTAACACTGATGGCTAAAATGGAACGTGCTCAGCTGAGCAGTCAGGCTGAGGAGTCTTGAACCCGGCAGTCTCCACTCCAGGGACCAAGCGCTTGAATATTATGTACAGGGTTAACACCCAAACTCTCTGGAGTGGAACTTTAGGGCCACTTCCTGACCCCACTGCAGTGTTTTTCCTAAGGCTTCTGCTTGTCCTGCACACCCTGCTTAAATGATTCCTGCTTGTCCAGCCTCTCCAAATCCAACCTGACTGGCCTGGTCCAGTCCAGGACACCCTGGGTTCTGACACAGCTCTGAGCTTCTGAGATAGCATACGTGGGTCAGAGGTTTCCTTTACCGTATCCTTGCCCACCAATTCTAACTCAGAAATGGAAAAAAAAAAAAAAAAAAAGAGGGAGCACTATATTGGGGATCTTGGGAACTGCAATTTGAGACACGTTTAGAATGTGAAGCGACATTCAGGAGGTGAGAGGCAAGTACTCACAGTGAGAAGTCAGAGTTAAGGGCTCTGTGTGGCTGGTCATGTGACCTACCAAACACAAGAGTAGTAAAATGCTCATAAAACAGGAGTCTGAAACCTTGCTGGGAACATGGGGTCATTTGTTCTAACTGCTGCTCATCAAAGAGGGAGGTAAAGAGCTCACATCCCTGGCTGCAGTTGATTCACAGCTGGAAGGTTACACAGATCCAGCCTCCTAAGGGCTTCTCCATTTCATTTGTCTATGTACAGATGTGCGTGTGTGTGGTCTCTGTGGGTGCACACATGTATGTGTACACGTGGAGTCAGAGGGCAGCTGCAGGCATCACTCCTGAAGCTCTGCCTACCTGTGTTGCTGCTGTTGTTTGGCATCAGGGTCGCTCCCCAGCCTGGGACACACCCCATGCGCTACGCGGTCTACCCACCAAATCCCAGGGATCCGACTCTATCTGCTGCCCTAGTCGCCACACACGGCTTCTCCTTTCTTGTCTTCTCAAAACTGGTTCTGGAGACCGGTCTCGAGTCTTCATGCTTCAGGGCAAGCCCTTTGCCCACCAAGCTATTACATCAGCCCTCAAATCTTTTAAAAACCCTTTTCAGTGTTACCGCAACGTAATTTTCCTTGAATTCGCAGATTCCCAAACACTGAGTATGTACCACTGCCTTGACTGATGATGATGATGTGGGAGGGCCCAGCCCACTGTGGATGGTACCATCCCCCTTCCCCCTGTCCAGAAAGATGGGCCTGGGGTATACAAGAAAAAAGCTGAACAAGCCATGTGGAGCAGGCCCATAAGCGGCAGCATTTCTCTGTGGTCTCTGATTCCATTCCTGCCTCGGTTTCTCTCAGCGATGGACAGTTACCTGGAAGAATAAGATGAAGCTAACCCCTTCCTCCCTGACTTGATTTTGATCATGGTATTTTATCTCAGCAATAGAAACCCTAACCAAGACACCACCTGGCACCGACTTGTTCTTGTTCTGTGTTTCACAATGCATCAAATCCTGTCCTCACACAATCCCGAACTCCGTGGCCAGTTCCCACATATTCTGTGAATATTTCTGACCCATGATATAAAACAGGCAGAGCTCTCTCCTCTGCCTCTCTGCTCAGGCCCAGATTAGGGAATCCAGGATTACTGCTCAATACTAGACTAGGGCAACTCCATGTGAAGTCACACGATAAATGACTCAAGACTACAACTACGGTGGAAAGCATTAGGAGCTAAGTCCAACTCCCAGAACCCATCGGGAGAACAAT
The DNA here is from genome assembly GCF_000317375.1 of Microtus ochrogaster. Taxonomy (NCBI): domain Eukaryota; kingdom Metazoa; phylum Chordata; class Mammalia; order Rodentia; family Cricetidae; genus Microtus; species Microtus ochrogaster. The sequence continues at coordinate 84,545,433 of NC_022015.1, forward strand.
ATGGTGGTTTGCAGCCAGCGCTGGAGAGTGGGGCCAGGAGGAGCCCTGGAGCTTGCCAAAACCGAATTCTAGGTAAAAATCAGAAACCCCACCTCAAAAAGAAGGTGGGACAATGCCCAAGGAATATATGACAACTGAGGATGCCCTTTGACCTCCACACATTTGCACACACATGCAGACGTACCCCCTACACATGAACATACACTTACAAGAACACTAGTAAATCAGCATTACAAGTGACATTTCCCGAACACTGCCTAAGCTCCAGGCACCGTACTGTCCTGGTATGCCAATCACAGACAGCCCTTCCCCACAGATGTCTTAGGGGATTCTGTTTCCTATTCTTGGTTTGCAGGGAAGGAAACCCAGACAAGAAGAGTTGAACACCTTTTGCAAGATCACACATGTAAACCAGTCTATTACAAAGCACACTTGGGGACTATGGAAGGACGGGGATTCCCACAGGAAAATCTTATCCAGCGTAGAAGGAAACACAGCTAGGGCAGCAAGGCTCTGAGATTCTGACTAGCCAGCTCAGAAGAGGTGAACCCCAGCTGCACTGGAAGGGATGCCTGCTGGGAGAAAAATAATAATAAGCAAGCAATGGTGGAAAGCATTTCAAATACAAGAACTACTCTGTTATCTCTGTGGAAAGAGTGACAGGCAAGGATGAGACAGCAAGGAGGAGCTGCCTGCCACCCGGGGACACTCCCGAAGCCCCAGCAGAGGCCAGGAAGTCTTAGGCCAAGATTGCCTGGATGCAGCCACAAGAGGGGGCTTTGCATGGCAAGGGTGACTCTAGGAATTGGGGGCAAGGCTCAGCGGGTAAGAATCCTAGCTGCACATAGATGAGGACCTGAGTTCAAATCCCCAGCACCCACACGAGAAGCCTGGCATGGTTATGCGTGTACGTGTAACTCAAGTGCTGTAGGGAGCAGAGATCACTGAAGCTTCCTGGCCAGCCAGTCTAGAAAAAAAGAACAGTGACCTTGAGACTCCATGAGAGACCCTGTCTCGAGGGAACAAGGGGGACCAGGTTAGCGTCTCTCTCTCTCTCTCTCTCTCTCTCTCTCTCTCTCTCTCTCTCTCTCTCTCTCT
>NC_022015.1:84546630-84549222 GCF_000317375.1 Microtus ochrogaster
CTCTCTCTCTCTCTCTCTCTCTCTCTCTCTCTCTCTTTCTCTCCCTCTTACACACACACACACACACACACACACACACACACACACACGGACTCTAGACTCCTACCCCCTTGGGAGTCTGTGTTGGAGCCCCTGCTTCATCCCCCAGCCGGCTTTCCCTGCTCCTGCCACCTTCTAAGCACACATCCTAGAGTTGTGCGCTCTCCCACCTCCCACTCCCTTCCTCTGCGCTAGAGCAGCACAGGAAATGAGAACTGCAAGTGTTTAATAAATGCACGGGGTGCTTAATTTGCAGTTTACTCTGTGGCTCATTTCCTGCTGCGGCAAGTGGTAGTTACTAGAAGCTGCACACAAGGTTACCCTGTCATTACTGGTCCAAAGTGAGCCTTCTCTTGAATTGGCCTCCACGACCTCACTTCCTGATACCTTGTGAGTCTGGTAATCCGGGTTATTACTTGGCACAAACAGTTCCACAGGTGGCCTCTGTCCTCCTGTACCTGTGCCACTTGTGGCTGTCCCCATGCCTGATTTCTCTTTTCTGGAGCTACCTGCTCACCCCTCTGCTGGGCTCCCGATGACAGCATCAGCCCGGGCTCAAAGCCGGTTAATCGCATTCCCCTCGAGGTGAGGAGGTAGGTGCAGAGATTACCATCACGCAGCCCAGCCGGGCGATTTCCCTGGTGACTCAGGTCACATGTTTGTTCTCTGTGCTCTGCTTGCCTTCTGCAGAAGAAGGTGGGTCTCAGAAAGAATCTGACTTCAGCGGAGACTTCAAAGAGTGACTTCCTGGACACGCTGTGACTGCTGTGACTCACCAGGCCAACTCTCTCCTCTGGCCTCTCTCGGACTGTTGGAATTTTACCTTTTAGTACAGTCAGAACGGATAAATCACAAGAGTCCTTGGTAGGGATCAAAATGGACTCTGCTCTGGAAATTGAGGGACATGTCCCCAGCCCATCCCTTTCCTGTTAAAATAACGTCACAGAGGAGTCAACAGCAGGCCCCAGGGTGGCACGAGGCACCTTGTAAAGATCATTTTCTCCTGTAGGTAGCAGCCTGGGGACCAAAGCCTGTGTCAGCTGAGTCATAGTGGATAGCAGCCAGGAACCCATAGAGGCCCGGAGGTCTGAAATAGGACAGAAGCCCCTTCTGGAATTTTATAGAACTCTTAAGGCCACTGGAGACCTCAAATGGTCTCTGCACCTGAAATTCCTCCTAGAACCGGATCAAATCAAACCCTCCTGGCAGAATACCACATCTTAATGGACTGGGTGAGAGCCAAGGCCATCCTGATTGTGAGATGGGAAAGGACCGGTGTCATCTGAGCCATCTGTGGGCACACGCGTCAAGAGAGAGTCAGGGTTGGGATCACATAGGCCGAGAATTCACCCTGGACTCCGTCCCTTAATTCCAAACCCCAACCCCTTGGAGGGGTTAAACAACAAAGCATGAAGGCCTGACGTGTGGATTGGCGTGTCCATGCCCAGAACAAACCACAGAGCCCCCACTGCTTCCTCATAAGCTCTAGGACACACTTGGAGTCACATCCAGCTAACTATTGGAGACACGCTTGTGGGGTGGCCAGGGTCTGTACAGCATGTCATACTATATACAAAGAGCCAGATATGGCTTCTACCTATACTTCAGCAGCCCTGTCCTACAGAGAAGGAGGCAACTCTCAGAGGTTACGATTCCCTCCAGCAGCTGGGACTCTGGGGCAGTTAGCTATGCGGCCACTGGCCTTACTCGGTAGTGTAAGGGTTGCTAAGGTGGAGGTAGCTACCCCGTGGAAATTGACACGTTTTACAAATCACTGTCTTCCGCTAAGCCCGTTGGAAAGCTGACTGTTAAACATTCCCCCGGGCACCACTGTCCCAAGGTCACACTCCCAGCAGGAACAGAGTGAGGCTGTGTTTGTCAGCTGCAGTAGAGGCATTTGAACCCTTCCCCCGAGAGACTTTCCCTCCGCTCACCCGCTCGCTCACTCGCTGGGAACAGGCATTCCCAGGCACCCTCCCAGCGCCTCTAGGGTCTTCACCTACACTGGGGGTGGGGGGCAGGGACACAAAAACATAAGCCCCACGTTTATGGGTGCCAACTGCTGCGTCAAGGAAGCTACGGTTTCTAAAACTGCTCTCCTCTCCCGGATCCTCCCAGACCTGAAGCTCAGCCCGTTCAAGCTTTTGGTATGACATAACGTTACAGGGCGAGGCCTCTGCAAGCCAAGGCAAACACACAAAATCCACACGTGTCACCTTGCGAGGCGTTCTATTCTTCCAGGTGACAGACGGCATTAACCCCTGTGACCTGCTCTTTTTCTTATTTTACTGAGAGGCTTCATCTCTGCTCCAGTCAAAGGGAAGTGGTTATCTCCTGGATAAACGCTAGTGAAGTCAGGCTGGAGACAGTAAATAAATGTCTCCATGAGTCTCTTTAGCAGACAAATCCTACTTCCTATAAGCAGTGTGAACCCATTCTATTCTGTGTGCCTGCTGAGGGAGTGTGAACCCATTCTGATCTGTGTGCTCACTGAGGGAGTGTGAACCCATTCTGATCTGTGTGCCTGCTGAGGCAGTGTGAACACATTCTGAT
>NC_022015.1:84550208-84563126 GCF_000317375.1 Microtus ochrogaster
GGGAGTGTGAACACATTCTGATCTGTGTGCCTGCTGAGGCAGTGTGAACACATTCTGATCTGTGTGCCCACTGAGCCAGTGTGAACACATTCTGATCTGTGTGCCCGCTGAGGCAGTGTGAACCCATTCTGATCTGTGTGCCTGCTGAGACAGTGTGAACACATTCTGACTCCGAGTGCCTGCTAGATGCTCTGGGCTGCTCTAGTGGGCAGAGGAGCAGGACATGCTTTAGGGTCCACTCCAGCTGGGCCTCCAAGGCAGGCAGAACTTACTGGAAGGGAAAAGGGAAAGCCACCTCTGATCATGGGAAGGGTGGGATAGAGCATGTCTGGACAAATACTAGGAAATCGGGTCTGGCTGAAGGACAGTGCCTTCGAGGCCAACAAGGGTGTCTGAGGCAGGAATGAGGTGGCCCCAATGTCCCTGAAGGACAATCTAAAGAGCTAGAGGGGTGTAGTAAGTGAATGCTCTGGTCCCCTCTAGAGAGCATCAGTTCACACCACAAATGAAGTGGGAGCCCCTGAGCTCAATGTGGGAATGTGGTGAGGGCTGGGAGGTGGCCTCCAGGGCTTAGCTGACTGTCCCATTCCCAGCTCTGCTCCTCATGAGGCAGTGACTCTGAACCAGCTGCTTTTCATCTCTCTGCCTCGGTTTCCTCCTTGGTGCAGGGGAGTCGAACCTCATCACTTGTGCCAGCCAGCCTGTGAGAGGACTGAATGCCAGTGGCAGGGACTTTCCTGACAGAAGACAAACACACAGAGGCCGTGCCTATCTCTGGCGCTGCGTCAGTGTGGCAAGATGTGAGATCATAGCTTAAGGCCCTTGGTCACAGACTGTCCACACACACCACCTCACATCACTTGGCTTGTACGTCAGGCTCATCTCAGGGATGGGTGGCTGTCTTTTCTCCGCATGTCCATGTCACCCAAGGACCTCCCAGCTCTGAGTCACCATTTCAGCCTACCATGATGCAGAGGCAGCAGTGCTGGTTTTAATCCTTTCGGTGAGATGAACTTGGCGATCATACAGCACATCCATTAAAGTGTGCAATTTGATAGTCCTTGTGTATTTGTCGAGTTCCGCAGTGATCACCGCTATCTAATGTGTGTGTGAGTCTGTGTGTACACGCTTTCTTAAGCGTACCTGTGTGTGCAAGCCAAGGGATGGCCATGGCTGTCTGTCCTCAGGCATATCTTTAGTATCTGGTTTCTCACAAGTATGGAATGGGCCGTGTAGGCGAGGCTGGCTTGCCAGGGAGCCCCCAGCTCTGTCTCCCCGGTGCTAGGCTATAAGCATGTTTCACCACATGCAGCTTTTATTTTAGGGGGGTCTGGGGATAGAACTCAGGTCCTTGGGTTTGCAAGGCAAGCACTTTACAGGGCAAACTATCTCCCAAACAAGAAATCCTGTGCCCGTAAGCAGCCATGCCTCCCTCTGCTCAGTCCCAGGCTGCTGCTCACTGTCTCTGTAGCTTTCAGACAAAGCAACAGGTTTGGTTGGTACCTGCTAGCGTCAGCTCCTCCACATTTGCATGGTAATGAGAAGGAGTCACCCACACATGGGTAGGAACCACCCAAACGTCAACCCCACCCAACAAATGTCCTCATCTCATCACCACCACCCCTGAGGAAGGAGCCCATAAAGAGCCAGCTAGAGGAAGCTGAATTAGAGCTGTCAGACACAGCCTATGCCTCATGTGGGCGTTTCACAAACACAGACTTTCCTGGAGGAACGTCTCAGCCACCAAAGGTTGTTCAGTGGTAAATCACAATAGGACAGGTGATTGGTGCTCACATAGGGATGTGTGGATGGTGATTGGTGCTCACACAGTAGGATGTGTGGATGGTGATTGGTGCTGATGCAGTAGGACGTGTGGATGGTGATTGGTGCTCACACAGTAGGACGTGTGGATGGTGATTGGTGTTCACACAGTAGGACATGTGGATGGTGATTGGTGCTCACACGGTAGAATGTGTCGATGCTGATTGGTGCTCACACGGTAGAACGTGTGGATGGTGATTGGTGCTAACACAGTAGGACGTGTGGATGGTGACTGGTGCTTACACAGTAGGATGTGGGGATGGTGATTGGTGCTCACACGGTAGAACGTGTGGATGGTGATTGGTGCTCACACGGTAGGAGGTGTGGATGGTGATTGGTGTTAAAACGGTAGGATGTATGGATGGTGATTGGTGCTAACACAGTAGGACGTGTGGATGGTGACTGGTGCTTACACAGTAGGATGTGGGGATGGTGATTGGTGCTCACACGGTAGAACGTGTGGATGGTGATTGGTGCTCACACGGTAGGATGTATGGATGGTGATTGGTGCTAACACAGCGGGTTTTATGGCTAGGTGATTAGTGTTAACAATAGGATGTGTGGACAAGAGATTGGATGCTTACAAAACTCAGGTACTTAGAGAAGTTTAAGACACAATTTTGAACGCTCAAGGAGGTTATATCTTGAAACAACATAGACTTCCCATTTGTTTGTTTAATTCTTTTCCACACAAGAACTGCATTGATTGTGTGTATGCATGTATGCATGCACGCATGTGTGAACGCATTTGTGCAGGGATATGTGTAGTAATAGGTGCGGCAGGGCTGCGTCCCCAACACCCCGGCCGCCTGCCCAGCTAGCTTATGCCCGAAATAACAACACACAAACTGTATTCATTTAAACACTGCTTGGCTCTTTAGCTTTAGCCCTTTTCTCGGCTAACTCAGCTTATGCCCCGAAATAATTACACGGACACTGTATTCCTTTAAACACCGCTTGGCCCATCTATCTAGCCTCTTCTAGGCTAATTCTCACATATTAATTTAGCCCATTTCTAATCATCTGCTGTAGCCCACAAGGTGGCTTACCAGGGAGATTCTAGCCTACGTCCATCCTGGGTCGGAGCTTCATCGCGTGTGCCTCAGAGAGCAGAGCTCTCACCTCTGCCCGCAAGAGTAGAGCATCATGTCTCTCTGAGGCGTCTGCCCCTGAGAGGAGAGCTGTCGAGTCTCTGAGCTCACTTCCTCTTCCTCCCAGCGTCTGCTCCTCCCACCTATGTTCTAACCTATCAGGTCAAGCAGCTTCTTTATTTAATTAACCAATAACCTTCCTCCATCAGATATGTGGGGATGTGATGTGTAGTGTGTGGAGGCCAGAGGTCTGTCTGCTTCAGGTGTCGTTACTCAGGAGTTGCTGACCTGGATTTCTGAGACAGGCCTCTCACGGGAACCTAGGGCTCATGGTATCTGTGAGTAGGTATTCCTGATGATGTGGAAGGTTAAGTCTCTAGCTCAGAAAAGCTGACGCAGTGGGTTGATGGAGTCGCTCTCACCAGCTCTGGCTCAGCCCTCCAGCCAGAGGCTCATAGAACAGAACTTCCAACTGAGCTGGCCTATGGGGAGGGGCTGAGGAACACTAGAGCCTTGGAGAAGCTAAACAACATGTCTTCTGAGCAGGGTGACATGAAGAACCAGCAGGGATGGCTGCTGAATAGGTGAACCTCTTCTAAAGAGAGTCCTCAGTCGCATCCCATCTGAGCCATCATTCTTGCAAAGCTGATGCTCCCAAATCAAGCATTGCATTTCACCCCATCACAGAGAGTTGGACTAGAAGGCATCAAAATGCTACCTGAAGGATGCGGGCACCAAGACCACCAGGTGAAATCATTAAGGAAGTCCCGTCAGTGTAGAACATGCTGACCACAGTGAGACACCCCCTGTGGACCTGCGCTGTCTTGGCACAGCAGATCACAAGCCTATCTTTCCTCCAGACGAAGTACAGATAGCGAGGAATTGGTGGACCTGGACGGGGCTCCACTTGGCTTCTACCATTGATAAGAAGCTACTCAGGCTCAGGCTGCAGAAGTCCCAGATCCATTTGGATCCTGTTGTATGTCATAGGAGTGCTTCCAAAGTTGAGACAGGAGTGGTGACAGACATGCCCTGACCCCCAAGGAATAGCCAAGCCTCTCCTGCCGTATGGGAGGTCTTGCTATGACCTCATCTCTCAGACATTCCTGAGGGAAGAGGAGGACTCTCTCCAAAGCATCAGGGTTTTAGTTTCTCCAGAAAGACCTTCATAGGTCAAAATGGAGTGCGAAATGAGATATGATGCCCAAGAGTGGAAGCCAAGAGCTGAGCCGTGGCTGTGTGACACTGCGCTTAACCGAGCAGCCATGTCCTAATTAGGAGTGATACATCACAGATTCAGAAGCCTTGCTGAAACTTTAGTAGGTCCGAGTAAAAAGCCATAGGTTTAATAGAAACGTACCTGATAGCTCTAAAGCAGGAACACCCAGGGGGAGACATGCTTGTCCACAGAAAACCCTGACTCTGCTTTCATTCAATGAAACTTACATGGGGGGGAGGGGCTCGGTACCCAGCACACATGGGTCACACCCTGGACTCAGTCATCTCTGCTGTGTAAACTCTGTTCATGGCAGAACTGTACGTGGCAGACCTGTAATCCTAGTGCAAGAGGTGGAGGCAGGAAAAGCAGAGTTCCAAGTCATCCTCAGTTCACAGCGAGGCTTGTGGGCAGCCTAGGCCACATGAGACTGTTTCAAAACAATGACAATCACAACATAAAATAAGAGAAAACGTCGCCTGATGTACATGTCCTAACCAACTGGACCTCAAACTTATGGCCTTGATCCTGGGGACACAAGATCCGTTGTAGGGGTCGTGATTGGTGTATTTAAGACAGAGCAGAGAATGAAGGCTTGGATGCCACGCGTGACTTTTCTTTTTCAAAATCAAAAATAACTTTCATCATCTTATTTATTTTTTAAATTTCATGTGCATTGGTGTTTTGCCTGTATTTATGTCTGTGTGAGGCTGCCAGAACTCTTGGTACTAGAGTTACAGACAGCTGTGAGCTGCCATGTGGGTGCTGGGAATCCAACCCGGGTCCTCTGGAAGGGCAGCCAGTGCTTAAACCCTGAGCCATATCTACAGTCTCACTTTATTCATTTTTAATTAACATTGTTTTCATAAAATATATTCTTATCTCTCCTCTCTCTTCTCCCAGAAACGCCTCCCCACCTCCCACCTTCCTAACTCTACGACCTTTCTTTCTCTATTAAAAGAACAAACAACAGCAACAGAAACCAAGAAACACACACTTAAAAAGAAACCTACAAAAACACAAAAAATGAAAGCCACAATATGCAAGGGAAAGAAGACATAAAACAAGCCTAAACAAGGTAATATGAGAACAGAGGGCTACTAACCTAGCATCGAGTTCATTAGTGTTGGTCACCCGCTCCTGGGCACGGGGTCTACCCTGAAGTCTCACAGGACTTTGATTCTAGACACTGGTAGGCATCAGTGGGCTTTCTCCTGAGTGTTCTGGTGAGACCCAGAGTTGAACCTGGAGGCCCTTTCAGAGTTCTGGCCACAGGGTTTAACTTGAACTGCTTAATTAATTTGAAGAGACAGTCAAATTATTTGCTAGCATCTAAACATGTGGAGATCCTACACAAGAGTCTCCATTTTTAAAGATGTTTTTGAAAACGGAAGGTCAAAATATGGTCCTCTATGGGACCAGGATGGATAGAGAGGGAGGGTTACACTCTCTGATATGCAGCATCTCTCCTCTGTTACGTCACCTGTCTGGTTCTCAGAGGCCCTGTATACACGTCTGACCTTCTTGTCCTCCTCCAATCTAACATGATCCACAAAGCCTTCCTTATGCCCACCGTTGTATTTGTTGGGAATTGGAAACCCGGTCAAACTCAGCTAGTTTCTCCAGCTAGAGGCCTCTACTTTACAGATGCTATCTCATCGATCTGATAAAGAGTCTCTCAGTAATGCTTTAGCCAAGGCTGCGCTCCTGTTCATCCTTCAAAGCCCGGTCAGCCATAACCATGCTCTGCCCTGCCAGCACACACTGTACGGCAATGACTTGTACACGTGCTCCCTGACAGAAAGCAACTGCTCTCTGGTCAAGTCTACATTTCATTTGATCACTTTTCTCGTCTCCCCCGCCATACACAGGATTCGTTCACTTCCTGCTCATCCAGTATTCAATGGCCGATCACTGTGGCGTAGACACAGCGTTGTGGATGCAACTGAGTCAACCACCCATCTCTGATGTTAAGAGGTTTACACACCCCGAAGGCTCATCTTCAATGCTGTCTATCACAGAAAGCCTTTTCACTTCCTTTGAAACGGTGACTCTTTCTTCCTCTGAGTCCCCACAGAACGCTGCCATATCCTCCTCCCGTCACCTCCTGCCCTCCCTAATCACATTCTTGTCAGCATCCCTCTTAACGCTGACATTCCTTTACTGAAGGTGAGAGCTTCTTAGAGGTTTTATACTAACCACAATCGTGTGTGGCAGCTCAAAATGGTGATTCCAGCACTTGGGGGGTTGAGGCAGGAGGATCAGAGTTCAAGATCATCCGTTATCCAGCTACATTGCAAGTTTGAGGCCAGCCTGGGCTGCACGAGCCCCTGTTTCAAAGCCAAAAACAAACAACAAGCAAAAGGTTTAGCCACAGACTATCTCACAGAAAACAGACCTCAATAAAACTGATTTGCTCAAGGCCACTACGCGAATCCCACAGCTATAGTTAGCCACCAAGTGTGGGCTGGGTCCTCCAGATGAGCAAGAGCAGAGGGGTCAGCTTAGCACCGCAGCCCAGCAGACCCCCTTTCCGCCATCAGTCCCAATGCTCTTGACCCTTCACTGTCTACTGAGATAGGGTCCTATGAGTAGGAGACACCCATAAAACACATTCTGGGGGGTTCTCAATCCTCCTTCTCACTTCCCATCAGACATTCCAGCGAGGAACAGCTGTAGCGAGCTGCATGGAATCACACCTGATGGAGATGTATAATCAACTCCTATGGCTAAGTCTGACCTATGCTATGATCACGCAATGATTATCAGCTGCCTGCATATGCGTGAACCTATGGGTAGTGCCCACCTGGCAGTTCGGGATTGGCAGCCCATGCCTACTTAAGGGCTGGGAGAGGTTTGCCCAAAAAGAGAAAGAGGAAAAAAGGAGACAGGAGAGAGGAAGGAGAGAGAGGGAGAGAGAGAAAGAGAAGGAGAAGGAGATAGATTGCTGTGAATAAAGTCCTGAAAACTGCTGCAAGAAGAGCTCCGGGTGTTGCGTTTTTCCTTGCTGGTCGGGGGTGGACGCGACAAACAGCCTTACTATCTTTTTTATTATTGTTCTTATTGAGCTCTCCATTTTTCTTCACACCCCTCCTTTCCTCCCCTCCCCTTCTACCTTTTCCAAGGGTCCCCAATGCTCCCAATTCACTCAGGAGATCTTGTCTTTCTTTACTTCCCATGTAGATTAGATCCATGTATATCTCTCTTAGGGTCCTCTTCATTGTCTAGGTTCTCTGGGATTATTTTCTTTATGTCTAGAAGCCACGTACAAGTGGGTACATATTATATTTGTCTTTCTGGGTCATCACTCAATGTGGTGTTTTCTAGATTCATCCATTTGCCTGAAAATTTGAAGATGTCATTCTTTTTTACTGCCGTGTAGTACTCCATTGTGTAAATGTACCACATTTTCTTTATCTATTCTTTGGTTGAGGGACATCTAGGTTGTTTCCAGGTTCTGGCTATTATAAATAATGCTGCTATCAACACAGCCAAACACATGTCCTGAGCATTCTTTGGGCATATACCCAAATGCAGTATTGCTGTGTCTTGAGGAAGATTGTTTCCTAATTTTCTAAGCAATCACCATACTTATTTTCAATGCTAGCCCTGCTATCTTTGATATCCATCTACTGCTCTTTATTTTTCTTAAATGGTTCCCTTCCCGTAATGTTTTAAGTACTGAGCAGCAACAGAAACAAAGGAAAAGGAAAGGATGCAGATGCCTTGGGTATAGACAGGATATAGTGGTAGCGAGTGAAACACCCCACACTTTACACATAATGTATTTGGTTCCCCAGAGACTAAAGAGGAAACCGCAGTCCTGGGAGTCAGATGCCTAATGTATCATCTTCTAACCAAGACTTCCACAGAGCACCATCAATGCAGGAAGCTTGCTTCCCAACTCTGAAGATTATGAGCAATACCCAGAGAACACGTGTGTGCATCTGTACACACCTCTAGCATGGTTTAAAATTAATGCCACCTTCCTGCAGCCACATGAGCTCCATCCCACCTCACAAAACTACCGTGTCACTTCCTCCCACCCTGTGGACACCCAAAATCAGGCAACGGCAGCAGCTGGCTACAAGGATGTCACAGGAGACTGACCCTATTACATAACACTTTTGCTCTACTAGGCAGGGCCTCCAGCCAGCAAGAGGTCTGCTACCTTCTCTCTGTCACTTCAGCATTAGGATCAAGATGAGGTTTGCAGGAGAAATGGAGACATTGGTGATATGAAAAAGGGGAGCCATCTGCAGGATCAATTATTCTACCCAGAGAAACCATGGACCACCTACATGAGGTCAAAGTGTAGTCACTGGAACAGAACCACCAAGATTACCTGAACAGGGTCAGGTTCTACCCCACAACTGGGGAATAAGAAACTCTGGGGTGAGGGACCCAGAAATCTGAACTTAACAATCTCTCCATGAGATTCTGGGGGTTTGAGAATCGTGGCCCTAAACCATGTTTTCTCTGATTTTATTTTAAAGTCAGCATCTTCCTTGATAAATCCAAGCTATTAAAACAAGCTAGCTTGCTTGATTATAGTGGGACCCAGGCTCACTCCTCGTCCCCTGGGGCACACAGGACCATAACAGCATTAACCACATCAGGACTGTGACAGCATGACCATGTCAGTCACTCTACGCAAAAGTATGTTTCAGAGAAAGGAGGTCATGCCCAACAAATATTCTCTCTCCCCACTGTTAGCAAAATTTGCCCTTGAATGTACAGCTCCTGCCAGTGTGGGATAAACGAGTTTGGGTCTGAGTCACTCTGGGCTCAACACACAATGAAGTAGGAAGCTGGGCTGCTTTCAATAGTCATGCACCCAGACCAGGCTCAACCACAACGGGAAGAGTTCCCATACCGCTCAGTGGCCAGTGAAATGTCTGGAAAATTCTCCAGCTCTTTATTGTTGGCCTTGGAAAATGCCCAGTGTTCTGACTTTGACAATGTTATGAGCTCCTCTTCCTCAGCCTACACTGGGCTGTGACGGTGGCACAGAAAAAGTCAAAGTTCATGCCGAGACATGCCTTACAGTAGGGTGAGCCCCCTGGAGCATGTTGTTTCTGCAAGAAGCTGGAAAGTCCACCTTGCTGTTCTCTGGGTACATGGTCAAGTGTCTATCTGGGTGGTCAGAAGATAACCTTAGCTCACAGTCAGGCACCGTATCTCTTGTAGAGTTTTACTTTTTTCTTTTCTCTAGAAAGGTTCTTTCAGCCAGGTGTGGTGGCACATGCTTTTAATCACAACACTCAGGAGGCAGAGACAGGTGGATCTCTGTGAGTTAGAGGCTAGCCTGGTCTACAAAGTGAGTTCTAGGGCAGTCAGAGCTATACACAAAGGAACCCTGTCTCAATAAAAAAAAAAGGGGGGGGGAGAGAAGAAAGGAAAGAAGAAAAGAAAGCAAGGAAGAAAGAGAAGTGAAGAGAAAAAAAGAAAAGAAAAAAATGAAAAAAGAAAAGTTCTCTCATGGGCCCAAAACTTGCCAAACAGCATGGCTAGCCAAGGGAGTCCAAGGACCCCATTTCTCCCTTACTCAGTACAGGAATCATAAACACGCCATTCAAACAGTGCCTGGCTTTGGTTTACATGAATGCTTGGGATTAAACTCAGGTCCTTACTGACTGAGTCACCTCCCCAGCCTAGTTCATTGGCCTGGAATGAGGATTTTTGGCAACAGAATAGAGTTTCTGCATCCTTCCTTGTTACTTGACCAGGTTTTGGAAAGGATATGTGTTGCTTCCCAAAGTTTGGGAGCAGCTAAAGATAGGGCAGGTCAAGCCCTGGCACAGATGTGCACTCTCTGAGGAGTCTTGACTTCATGCAATACTTTAAATATTGCTTTTAGGAGCTCCGAGGAAACTCCGACAACACATCCCTTCTTGCAAACATGTGCACACGCGTTTGACTGGCTGTGAATGTATTTGTTTTTCTAGTTTTTTAAAACTTCAATGAGTTGGTGCATAGGGCAGGGATCCGTTTTTTCCCCCAATGTGATCTTTCCCTCAGCCTTGGGAAACCTTATTTAGGAAATGTTCTGAGTGTTCCCTTAAAAACCTTGGGGTTAAGAGAAATAATAACACCTCTTTAATCTCAACACTCAGGAGACTGAGGCAGGAGGATTATGAGTTTGAGGCTACCCTGGGCTTCATATCAAGATAAAAAAAAATTAGACAGTGTCGGGAACAGGGTGAAGGTAGGACTGTGGACTTCAGGCCCTCCACAGGAATGATTGAACACTCAAAGCTGACCTGGACGGGTTCTTGACTGAGAAAGAAGGCCTTGAAAGATGACCTGTGTTCATCAGGAATGTGTGGAATCTTCACAGAACACTGAAAGAGCCACTGTTCTGAGACATCTCAGAGACAAACAGTGTGCTCCCTGGGTGGGTAGTGTCTGCCTGGGTGTGTGGGGAGAAATGGGATCTAAGGTGAAAGTTGCTGCCACCCCAGGCCGCAGCCCTTCCCGACTCCATCTATGAAGTCAGCCCATGCTTGAGCAGAGCACAGGCGTGCCCACTCCACACGGGTGACAAATGTCTAGTTTCTCCGTCGTTGACTTAGGTGTGAAGAGTCATCTGGGAAGAATCCACAGAAGGGATGGGCCTCTGAGAGGCTTTATAAGGCAACAGAACTTAAGTTTCTGATAACAAGGAAAGAGGACTCTTGTATTTCTCATAGGGGCAGCATGGCCAAGGGTGGAGGGGCACAGCCCCTCACATAAGACTACAAATAGGAAAGGGAGGGGCGATGGGCACAGGTTTGGGAGTCCGACGTGGGGGGATTCAGATCTTCTCTTTTCTAGCTAAGCATTCTCTCATACATATTCCCACTCCCATGACTTCTTTCCCCCCATCTTTTGAGTGGGGACACCCCAAAAGACTAAAGACAGAATATGAAATGCTTCCAATTGAGATTTTATGATAGCCTTACAGATGAAGTCAAACAAGATGGATTCAGAAGGCTATGTCTTTAGATGGGATTCAGGAGGAAGCTCTATTTAAGGACGCAGGGAGTCACCTGAAGGGCTGGCAGGGAACCTTGAACTTTACCTTGTCATTTATTTAAGGTTTTAAGCTAGAAATGGGATGACTGAGAAGATTACTCTGCTGCCAGTCCATAGGTCACAATTGAGACACAGTACATAGGTCACATTTGAATCAGCAAACCTCAGGCCCCTGGAGGATGCTGGACACAGCAGCGATGGCTAGCAACGTGTAGTGTCAGCTTTTCCTGGACAAACTAAGATCTAAGGTCCCTCCAAAGGAATGAAAGAACCACTTCTGTACTACACAGGATAGCTATGAACGCTGCCCATCGCAGCATTGTGAACTCACACATGACGAGGTATCTTGCTCTTTTTTGGTAACAGTTATGGAGTTATCAAGTGGGAACTTTACAATATCTGCCACAATGTCATCGGCACACTCGGATCTGTAAACTGTGAGAGCTCAGCATCCCACGCAAGATGGACCACTTGGACCACACTTTTCTAATCATACCTGAGTATGCCTCATCTCTGATACTGGTTCAAGGATTATTAAAAAGAAATTCCCTCCTCTCTTTTCCACCCCACTCCTATTACCTAGGTTGTTCCTTCTTCTCCAACCCTTCCTGATCCCTATCTAGGTCTAACTTAGGTGAATGGCCAAGGTTGATGGGTTGCATGCAACCTCCAGCCCCAGCAAATTCATATGTCAAAGGTCCAACCCTCAATACCTTAGGCTTTTACTTATAGATAGGGTCTCAACCTAGGCAGTCAAATTAAAAGGAGGTTACTATTGGGTCCTCATCATTTATTAGTGCTTCTAGAAAACATGGGGACTATTGAGACAGGATGTACAATGTGAATAACACAGGTTTGGTGGCAGAGAAGCTATGATGAGTCTACAAGGAAAGAAATGACAAAAAGCCAGCAAAGCACCAGAAATCCAGGGACATGCACAGAGTCTTCCTTGGGGTGATATGGGTTGTCCTTCTGTATGCTGTGTTGTATATGTTGTATTACCATTGGTTAATAAATAAGATTTTTTTTTTGCCTATGACAGGGAAGAATATAGCTAGGTGGAAAATCAAAACAGATACAAGGAGAAAGGAGGAAGAGCCAGGGAGATTCCAGCAGCTGCTGGAGAAGCAAGATGTGAGGCAACAAGTCATAAGCCTCGTGGCAAGATAGAGAATAATAGAAATGGGTTAATTTAAGATGTAAGAGCTAATTAGTAATAAGCCTGAGCCATTGGCCAAACTTTGATAATTAATATAAGCCTCTGAGTGTTTAGTCAGGAACTAGAAGGTGGGAGAGAAACCTCCAGTTA
This sequence comes from Microtus ochrogaster, assembly GCF_000317375.1. Classification (NCBI taxonomy): domain Eukaryota; kingdom Metazoa; phylum Chordata; class Mammalia; order Rodentia; family Cricetidae; genus Microtus; species Microtus ochrogaster. The sequence continues at coordinate 84,562,663 of NC_022015.1, forward strand.
CACTTGGGGACCCACACAGTAGAAAGAAATAAAACAGCTCTGCAGAATTCTTGGTTGTGATCTTCTAGAACTGAGACAATGACTCCCTGTTGTTGAAGCCACCAATCGCATGTTGTTCTGTTAGTCACTCCCAGAGACTGACTTATCCACCCCCTCCTCCTACCCATCATATCTCCAACCAGGTTCCATCCATTCTTACATGGGTGCTTCTCTCAAATCCAGTGCTTTATTTCCAGATCTAGTGTTTTATTTCCATTGTGATTTACCATAAATCCAAATATCACCCAGCCTTTAAAGGCCCAGATTAAAAGCCATCTGCTCCAGGATGGCCGACCCAGAAGGCTTTAAAGCCAAACTTCAATTTAGATGCTGCTTCTACTGTCAGTTGTGTGAGAGCCTGTTTCACCTCCAATACACAGGACAGGAATGTGGACAGACACCTCCAATACACAGGACAGGAATGT
>NC_022015.1:84563226-84569838 GCF_000317375.1 Microtus ochrogaster
CAGACACCTCCAATACACAGGACAGGAATGTAGACAGACACCTCCAATACACAGGACAGGAATGTGGACAGACACCTCCAATACACAGGACAGGAGTGTGGACAGACACCTCCAATACACAGGACAGGAGTGTGGACAGACAGACACCTCCAATACACAGGACGGGGACAGAGTCACAAAGAAGGAGCTGACTAAATGTAAGAAAGGAAGTCAAGAGAGCTTGCTGAGGACACATCATTTACTCTGTGCTTATATGCATGTGTGTAAGTATGTGCTTTCATGTGTGTGCACCTGTGTGTGTGATTGTGTGCGCAAATGTGTGCACCTGTGTGCCTGTGTGTGAGATACACATACACACTCTCCCCACTCACAAATGTCAGGGAGAGAGTAGACATCCCTCCTTCGCAGGAGGATGAATATCGAGACCTCGATTATAGAATTCAAAACAAACAAGTAGGCGCCCAAGTCTAAAAGTCCATCCACCCAAATATGCCACTTCTGCAGCCAGGCTTACTTCTTCACACAGTCACACAGCTTCTGAGCCATAACCATCCTTTATTATCTAAATGAGATTTGTTTGTAACTTTATCTCTGGAATTTACTTATTGTTTTTTTGTTTCAAGCAAACACACAAACAAACAAAAAGAAACAGACTCATTTAGAAACTGCCAGAACAGTTAGAGCTTTTCACAGTGGGACCCTGGTGTATAAACGGGTGAGTGTATGCTGTCTTCAGGAAGACAGATATTGACAGATCAACCTGCAAACCCTTTGGTGTCTCTTAGCCAATGCAGCCAGGACAAGGCGTCCTTGAACACACTGGGAAGACGACCATTTCATCGATTACTGCCTGCAAATACGAGCAAATGGGCACCTGGTGGGAACGGAGATGATGAGGGTCAAAGGATGTAGCTTCAGACGATCTGCGCTGGGGCTGCTGGGGCCGGCCAGGCTGGCTGAGTGTAGGCTGCTCTCCAGCCACGCCAACCCCAGGCAGAGACTGAGGAAATGACACTAGAGTGAGCGCAGCAGGGCGCCAGAGACCTGCCTTTCTTCCTGGCAACGACACCACAGTGGCCTGAGATGGCTAGGGGGTCCCCATCAGCTTCTGGGGGCAGGGCAGGGCAGGGTAGGGCAAGAAGGATGGGGTACTGGGAACATTCCAGATGCAAAAGGGCACAGGTCCCCTAGCAGCTCTGATGCGTCACCAACCTCCGAGCATCAACAGGGGGCAGAAGATGAACCAGGTACTGGAATGTTAAAAGATGGAGGTAACAGAGCTGCTAGGAGGCTCTCGGTCCCCAGCAGCAGAGGCCGCAGATGTCCACACTGGACACGGTCATATGGTCCAATTATTAGCTGTGTGACCTTGAGCCGCTTCCTTACCCTTTCTGATCCCTTGCTTGCTCGTTTTCAGGATGAACCCCTGGGCCACACTCCCCCAGTGCCCGTTTCACTTTTATAAACTAATTAAGTTCCAATCTTTCCACAAAGCTCTTGTATAACCACGCGAAGAAAGTCCGCCTTTCTCTGTGGTTGGCTGAAGCCACTGTAATCAGAGCTGGGAAGCAGCAGCATGGACTGACATAAATCTCAAAATAAAAAAGGACAGCCCTCCTCAGTGGCTGAGGGCTAAGATAACACTAGCATGTGCTCTCTTGGGAGCCTGCCCAGAGTGTTCCAGCTGGAAAGTGCTCAGGCATGAACGCAGGTAATCTAAGTGAGGCTTAGGAAAGATGCTTCTGAAAACGCCTGACCTATGATCTGGGCCACAAGCCTCACAGGGACAGAGCAGGCTGGTGGCTTGGGAGATCTCCACCACTCACAAATAAATTACTCACGTTAGGACACGGACACAAATCCATTAGCTACAGAGCTTTGGGCCATGTTGTTCTAGTTGGGTGGAAGGTACATGGAAGGGTTCCCAGAGTCCAGCAAATGCCAGGGTCTAGGGTTTGCGCTAGAGGTCCCCCAAATAAAGGAAACACCACCAAAAACATTCATATTCATACCAGACCACTCACCGCTCATCCGCTGAAAGATCAGACAAAGCAGGTGAACATCAGAGGTACGGATGGACAGAGCAGACCCTAGATCTGGGGTGCAGCCTCAGCACTGCGAAAGCTTCTCAACCGCCCCTCAACACAGCAAACCCAAGCCAGCCACAACCCCAGGTTAGTATCTCACACGTATAAAGTAGGCATACAGAAGTCACTGAGGTGGTTCAAGGCAGGCTGTAAAGGCAGTGTTGTGTGTGTGTGTGTGTGTGTGTGTGTGTAAATGTCCCACATGAGAAACCATGACAGTTTCAAGCTTGCCAGAGAGCAGAACTGAAATGCTTTACAGAAAAAAAAACCATTTTGTGACGATCTCTAAAACATTATTAAGAGGGGGAAAATCAAGTTAGAATAATGGTCATTGAATGGTCCTACAGAAGGTCCTCTCGCAGCTCTGATAACGTCTCTTCTAATTTGTGAACCCAATTCCACTCTAGAAAGGTCTAGAAAGACAAATGCCAACCTTTAAACACGGAGGTTGAGAGAGTGTTGGTCAAGAGCTTCCCCCTTCCCCTGCTGTTTCTGTTACCTTTTGATTTTAAAATACTATATGTACCATACAGTGCTTGAATGACTAAAAGCAAGCTATTGTGTTCGTTTGCATTTTCCAAACAAATAAAAACTATAATTCAATTTTAAAAGGCTTGTCTTCACCCCGGGCCACGCCCAGTAGGTAAACAATATACACCTGTGCAGGCCACGCCCACCCTCCTCTTTTCACATTCTTAGAACATCCTTCACGACGGTGTTGGAAGGAATGGTTAAAGCCAATACTGAACCCTTTCCAACACCCAGCGGCTCCTCCAGCCACACTAGCTAGGCTTGGGCTTGTTGCCACACAGCCCCACCCAGGTATAAGGACCCTTACAGGACGACAAATCTTAATGAACTCCCTGATGTGGGATGGAGGAAGAGAAAGGAGGATAGGGTGGGAAGTGAAAGGCGAGTCTCAACCCCAAATCCCAAATCCGCTGGCAATTAATCAAAAGCTGTGAGCACCCTGAGCTGAGCTCAATTGTGCAATACTCCTGCAATGGGCTGAGATTCGGAAGCTGGGTTCCGCGGAAACCCAGACTTTGTCCTACAGAGATTCTTGCCCCGAACATGTCTGCCCGGATTCCGATTGATCATTGCTCCTAAGGTGCCCCAGCCCCGCGCGGCCACTGCAACTTCTACAAGAATGCACGGTCATCGATATTTATAATTAATTACCTTTCTCTTTCACCATGGCAACGGGGTCCTTGGCCGAGAGCACCGAAAGCAACAGGAATGAACTCGAGGCGTGCAAGCAGACCGATCGGCTGCTGCCGAGGCTTCGAAGAGACGCCCCCGGCACCCACACGCGAAGTCCGGAGCAGCCTTGCGAAGTCCCGCCCCCGCCGCGGCTCCCACGCCCGCCCGCACGACGGCCGCGCCCTGCTCCCCGACGCTGTCGTCTGGATGAAACCACTCGCTCCAGCTGCCGCGGTAGCAAATGCAAAATTCCAGCGTTGATCTCCGGTCACTGACACCACCTTGCATTCCTGACGCCCGCCCGGGAAAATGCTCCGGAGCCCTGGCTCCCCTCCCAGTGTCTGATAAATGATTGCCCAAGGAGGAGGGAGGCCAAGCCACACGCAGCCGGGGACTGTTCCCATAAGTAAACTCGTCAATTGTTAGCTTGTTAGCTTCCTATGACAGCTGCTTTCAATCCTGATTATGCCTCTTTCAGGCAAAGTGAGTAAGTAAAATTGGTCTTAATAGAAAAATAACGCCGAGGCGCCTCCAAGTTCATTTTCCTCTGAAAAAAGTGAATAATGCCATTTGATTGCACACACACACACACACACACTTTTTTTTTTCTGAATTGGGTAGGAAAAAGAGAGAGGGGAGTGAGATCGAGAGAGAGAGAGAGAGAGAGAGAGAGAGAGAGAGAGAGAGAGAGAGAGAGAGAGAACACCAGTAGAAGGCCTTTCAGGGTCCAGTTCTTTATTCGGGATCAAAATAAAAAGCCGGCCTCTCCAGTTGGGGAAGATCCTAGCTTCTGCTTTTCCTCTGTTTCTTCAGCATTTGCCTCTTAAACTGCGTGGCTGTATATTCGTGAGGAGGAACCCTAGTCCCATGTAAGGGGCACACAGTGTTGGTGGCTACTACAGCCAGGACTGGCCTAACTTGACTTGGGGGGAGGGCCACACAGGCGGGACGGGCAGCTCATGGTTTTGGCTTTCTGACCTATCAGGTCACCGGCAGGTCTGCCTGCAGAGGACTTCCTGGTTCACAGAGCTGCGGCTAACCCCTTCAAGCACCTGCCGGCTGGAACCAGCTCCAAGTGTTTCACACACTACACCTCCGCCAGTGTGGGAGAGGCGAGGCAGATAAGCAAGAGCAAGGCAGACGCTGTAGCGCTCAGGGAGACAGCAGATGGTCAGCCAACACATCTTTCAGGACCAGAACGCACAGCCAGTATTAGACTGTATTTACTGCAAATATTTTAACGTGTTGAGTCTAAGAGAGCCAGGGGAACAGAGAGGAATAGAGCCAACCAACCTGCTTCGGCTTTGACTCGGAGGGTGCCGGCAGCTGAAACGAATCAGAGAAGCTGGGGAGAGGGAGGGGAAGCACCCATGTCTTCACCGTCCCCTTGGGCAGGTCTTGACTGCAGAGCTGGAACGGTTGGGACCCTCCATCCGTGACTCAGGGTTTTACTGTGGATAGAGTGAATGTCTGTCTGCGTGTCTTGTCTATGACATGCTTCACCCACGCTACTCCTGCCACCTTGCAGCCTTGCTGGGGCCGGGTCATGCTTATTCCATGTCAGTGGCCAGCTGGAATATAAGCACCGAAAAGCCTACAAGTGGCTTCTCTGGCCTCCATTCATCCCCACGAGGCAAGCATTAGAGCTGCAGCCACCCAAAGAGCAAAGGAATGCCGTGGTTCAAGAGCACCACCGAAGGAGACAAGCCCTTTGCATGCCCTCATTTTTCATGGTTCATCTGCACGTGTCTGCTTTGCCTACCCTAATCACCCCCAGCCCTCAGCCGTTAAAGAGACGCTGACAAGTAAAATCAACCGCAGAGAGCTGGAATTAGCTCCGTCGATGAGGCTAGCAGGTGAGCGTGCTGTTACATTTGCTGCGTAAATAGATCAGTGTCACACTTAAGCAGGGCTCTCCGAGGATCTCATGTTGTTCAGCTGAGAGCTAAAGAATGGTGGAGCTAAGGACCTGCTTCCTAATCCCCGTAACAGCACAATAAATAAATAAAATACATAAAGCTGAGGGAAGAGCCTCTGTCCCCTCCCACCCCTACTCTTCCCTCCCTGCTGGACATCACAGTGAATTATTTTGATTTCTAGCTCAAGCCCAGTCATTCATGGGTTAACTTATACTGTAAACGTCGCTAGCTCCATCCCTCCTTTAGTCCATGTGACAGCTTTATATTCTGAGATCTACACTTACCGCACCAAGATGGTCTTATTGTAAGTTCTGAACACACCTGTACACCTCTGGTGTCCATTCATTTTCATAGCTGCTTTCTCTACAGGCAGATACTACATAGTGACCCAGACACACACACACACACCGCACACACACACACACACACACGCACACACGCACACACAGTGTTTTCCATGGAAAGAATTTGTCTGTACTGCAGTCAGCATGAATGAGTCACCGGCAGTTAACGGCTAATAACACCCGTGTGGCAGAGTCCCCTCCCAGCAGGCATTGCTACTTTAGGATTATAGCGTCCACTCTGCACTCTCAAGACAACCAGAGGCGATGCTCAAGTGATTTTTGGAATGTGGGAGAATAAAACCATTTTTTTTTTGGTCTATTTGCCTCAGGACCAGATGCTTCACACAGAAGCGAGTAGAGCATCTGTTTACACTGGGAGCTGGGGAGGAGAGGGGGGAAAGAAAACGGAAAGCTCCAGTTCACGAGAAAGGTTTTTGTTTTTTTTTCTGAGTTTCTAAGGAGGATTTCCAGTGAAATGATCTCACTGGGATGAGACAACTTCGCATACGGCGCTGACCCAGGGGTTTGCGCTGACCCAGGGGTTTGCGCTGACCTAGGGGTTTGTGCCGACCTAGAAGTTTGCGAGCCTTTTCCTCTCAACCCTTCCACCTGACTCACCCACTCACAAATGAAGCCAAGATTGGCCATCGTGACCAAAGAACAGAGACCATATTGCTGGAGAGAAAAGGTTGTAACCCTTCCCCTCCACTCTTGGTAAAAAGTCAAGCGTCCATCCCTGACTAGAAAAGTCTAAGCAGAAAGCATTACCTCTGGAGAGAGGTGTTGTGGAAGATCCCTCTCCACAGCAGAGCCTGCCACACAGGCTCCTGTAATGCAGGGATGCCAGGACCCCTTCACCGTCCTAGGACCTAAAGTGTCAGGTGAATCCAGTAGAAACACACACACAGAGTGCACACGTGCATGTGCACATACATAGGGTACACATGTACACACACAGTGTACACACATGCAGAGGACACGCCACACACATGTACATGTACACACACAGTGTACACACATACACAGGACACACCACACCCATGTACATGTACACACACA
>NC_022015.1:84569938-84571653 GCF_000317375.1 Microtus ochrogaster
CATGTACATGTACACACACAGTGTACACACATACACAGGACACACCACACCCATGTACATGTACACACACATGTACACACATGCAGAGGTCACACCACACACATGTACACACACTGTACACACATGCAGAGGTCATACCACACACATGAACATGTACACACACAGTGTACACGTGCATATGCACATACACAGGTACACATGTACACACACAGTGTACACACATGCAGAGGACACACCACACACATGTACATGTACACACACAGTGCACACACATACACAGGACACACACCACACACATGTACATGTACACACGTACACACATGCAGAGGTCACACCACACACATGTACACACACTGTACACACATGCAGAGGTATACCACACACATGAACATGTACACACACAGTGTACACGTGCATATACACATACACAGGTGCACATGTACACACACAGTGTACACACATGCAGAGGCCACACCACACACATGTACACACACACTGTACACACATGCAGAGGTCATACCACACACATGAACATGTACACACAGTGTACACGTGCATATACACATACACAGGTACACATGTACACACATGCAGAGGACACACCACACACATGTACATGCACACACACAGTGTACACACATGCAGAGGACACACCACACACATGTACATATACACACATAGTGTACACACATACACAGGACACACACCACACACATGTACATGTACACACACAGTGGACACATATGCAGAGGTCACACCACACACATGAACATGTACACACACAGTGTACATGTGCATATACACATACACAGGACACACACACACCCGGAGAACAAGTCCCTTATTTTCTCCCTACTTTATGCTTACATCTGCCCCCCGCCCCCAGAGGCTGATAGATGTTGGCTCATGCCAGGTATCAAGCATGCAGCACAGGAAGGCGTACACAGAGACTTCTGGAGAGCTTAGGAAGCAGCTGAGAGACGCTGTGCACAGGCAGTTCTAAGCCCCAGCTGGGAAGTCAGGAGAGGAGATGGATATGGGCTAGCTGGGACCTGTGGGGTACGAATGACCTACCCCAGCAGAGGTCATGGGCCAGAAGGTATCAAGTTGCTGGCTGCTTGTAGGCGGCAGAGGAAGTACAAGCTTAGGTGTGTGGGAGATCACAGAGGGGCTCACCATGCTATTCCACGCCAAGCTGGACTTCGGAGGTGGTGTGGCTAGAATCTCAAGTCTAGGCTACTTCTTTATTCTGAAATTGAGTTCTAAAGTTCTCGGCTACATCTCAAAGCCCCTATGACCGGCTTCCAGCAGTGTGTATTCAGTGTCTATTTCCATATTTAGCCCGCTATGGACTAGATTCCGGGGAGTGCCTGGGTTTGTTAGTTTATTTAAACATCTCTCTGATAACAGGAACAAAAAGATCATGTCACACATGACAAACGTGGCATTTCTAAAAGCACAGTTTACGTGGGATTCTTATGGTTCCATAGCGATGGCATTCTATCCATAATGGGGCCACGCACTTGAAGGCAACGTGCGCATGACGATCTATCCTTTGTTTCCACCCCCAAGAGTGTCCTTCAGATTCCTCAGGGACAGATGTCCTGTGAGTGTTTGAAATGCTGACACCTGGCCTTTGCTGCTTGTCTGATGACCCAGATTCCAATGGGGATGAGGCCTGAGCTACAGTCAGCTCCCTTGGTGACCGACGAGCC
>NC_022015.1:84571753-84578713 GCF_000317375.1 Microtus ochrogaster
CCACCTCCGCCCAGCCATCCAGCCCACAAAATGGAAAGACAGCCTAAGATTTGTAAACAGCTATATGCATGGTGTCACATCTGAAAGAGAGCGTCCGCTCTCCACTGGCCAAAATAACAATCTGTGAGACCACAACCTTGATGAAAACTTCCTGACAGCAATGACTACAAATGCCCCAGTAGTCTGAGACACATTCCTGCCAGTCCAGCCCCTTGGGGCTCAGCAGACGACTCAGGATTTTTGTCACATGGTCTCACCCACCAGTGTCTAGTAGCGCTCTCGACCTGGAGTCCTAAGGGAGAGGGATGTGGGTGCTTGTTTCCAGGGTTTCCTGTGGTCCTCAGGAGCCACTTCTGAGTTGGGATCTAAGCAAGAAGTTATAGCCGAAGAAAATGCCTAACAGCTGTAGTTTATATAAAGGTCACCATAAACAATCCACTGGGGACAGAATGGCAGAGCAAACATAAAATCAGCCAGCTTTCTACAACCTGTTACTGGAGTCTGAAGACTCTCTTTTGATAGAGTCTTACAGACCTCAACCTAACTTCAGGCCCATGAGACATTCTCGTGTACCGGAACAGCTCTGACTGACTTGTAAGAGGGCATTTTGAAAAACAAGCTGCTCTCAGCGTCTCCTCCTCTTTCATGACTCCCAGATAGAAAGCCAGTTTTCAGCCAGAGACAACTGATTTTTATCAGGTAGGATTGCAATGCCTTCAAGGCAAAGCTCTCTCCGGCTGATAGTTACCAACACCAAGACTAGGACTCTAGTGTTTATTTATGCGAAAGATCATGGGCTCTCTTGGGAACGGGAAAGGTTATGGCATCTGTGGTCACACAATAATGACGGTACGTAGGAATGCAATATTTGATGGACATGCAGTACTTCAGTCAGTGGTCCCTTAAGGCAATAAATACCTGAAAATACGTGCCTCCCTGGAAGAAAAGTTGACTTTTCGTTGGCATCCACAGGCAGTTGGCGCCACTGTCTTTACAGCTGTGGTGGAGAGTATGACCTCTTATGACTGACCTCAGAGAAGAGGCATTCTCTGAAGGGTGCACCCCATGTCCAGGGGACCTCCCTCTAGGTTCCGCCTTTACCATGTCTGCCACTTACAACAGCACCAATCTGGAGCCCTGCACACGGCAGCCTCAGCTACACTCCAAATCCAACACTCAAGGGATAAATGTTGACAGGTTACCACATGAAACGCCAAAATTCTAAATAATAGATGGGCTGAAAAATCCAACTCTTAATTTCCTTTTCATTTTAAAAGGAAATTCAGTCCCTTAGATAAAAAATAAATTTAACAATTGCTGAAAGTATTTGCCAAGATCCAAACTGAAAATGACCTTGAAGAGAAAGTAGGCTGCAAAGGACTAGACCAGCAAGGTCGCTTTATGGAGCCTCCTCCATGTCCTTCCCACACTACCGTTCTTGCCCCTGTTTACAGAGTACCGATCATATGTCGGCCACTGTTCCACCCTGGCTACCACCACCAGCTCATCATGTTAGGACTCTACATAAGAGTCAGATTGGTTCAAGTTCAAAGTCACAGACTCTGCCTTTGGGTAGCTGGGTCTTCCACGGTGTGGAGTGGAGGTTGAGGCAGTCTCCCCTTCTTATTCCCAAATTATGCACGAACATGCATGCGCATACACACGCGCGTGCACAAACACACACACACACACTACACATACAGAAACAAAACCACTCCACTCAAGTGCCCAAATACATACACGCACTGACACATGTCCACATAGAGAGACAGGCAGACACGCATGTCCACAAAAGTCATGAGCATGTGCACCTCTCTGTGCTTGCTAACTTCTCTGGTGCTTCTTCCAGAAGACCCGATGCCATGGAAATGCTACTACATCTTGCCTTGCATGTGTAAAGTAACCTCTATCCTGACAATGTGTGCTTCATTTGATGTCAGACTTCACGTGATGAGATCTGTTAAGACAAGGGCATCATGACCTTGTTTCTTCCAGATACAGCCTCACTGGGCAGTGGATAGGGACCGGGATCCACACGTCTTTGACAAGGTTGTGAATCATTAGCTGTTTAATCATCCTCAGGAAATTGTGTTTTTGTGGTTTACATAAAGAGTTAAAAGTTCTTTTTATTAGTTACAGAATTTTGCAAGATATAAACCCCTGCATTTTCCACCCTTGCCCTGACTTGGCCTTCCAGCCTTCCCCACTTTGCCCTGGCACCTTCCCGGATCACAGCCCTTTCCCATCTCCTGGGACACTTCAGTCTTCACCAGAGGGACAAGCCACGTCAAACAGTCATCACTCCCTTTGTGACCACAGGAAGGACAGCTTCAGGAGGGGCTGTGCCACCCACATTCTACGCTGTGAAAAGCTGCAATTTGTATGACTAAAGAGACATTAACGAAGGCGACAGCTAGAGTCGGGATTTGTCCCGGGATTGATGACACAATTGCACAGAAACGGCCCCACCTTCCTGCCTGGCCTTTTACCAGCACTGCTTTGTAAGTCACACTGGCCACACAGGAAGCCTGCGCAGACACAGGCTGGGTTTGAATTCCATGCACTCCGTGCCCAGTGGCCTTGGATGCATTATTTTCCCTCTGTGGGATTCTGCAGTCACATCTGAGAGTGGTGGTCACACACTCCACTGGTGAGCTCATAGAAAGGATAGGGCCAGCTTCATGGTTGTGCAGTCTGTGTAAGGTTTGGTCATAGTGATTCTGTAATAATAAAATCTTTCACCTTATTCTTTGTAAGTGAAGCCCAAAGGGACAATGGAACACACATGCTACCAAGTGAGACATGCATGGTGTGTGTGTCTCTCATCTCTGCTGTCCCATTACCATGGCCTGTCTGTAGGACCCCATGAGGACAGAGCTCTAAAGCAGTGACGGCAAACACCTTTAATCCCAGCACTTGAGAAGAAGATGCAGGGCAAATCTCTGTGAGTTTGAGGCCAGCCTGGTCTACAGAGAGAGTTACAGGACGGCCGAAACTATACAGAGAAACCCTGTCTCGAAAACAAATAACAAAAGAAAAAGGAAAGAAGGCAAGAGGAACCTGTTGCGTCCCTTCCACCCATCCTGCCGTCCTGCATAAGGCAGCTCCACACTGAAAACGGCAGCACAGAAGACCGTGGCTTAATGATGAGTCAAGAGCACCTGAAACGGAAGTGGACATGGGTGGGGTGGCAAAATGAAGAATGTGAGTAATTTTTATGCACCTGCCTAAGAAGCAGGAAGTACTTTAGGGAAAAGGTAAGGCTGGAAGACAGTGTTGGGAAGAGGGAGCGCTGGTAAATTGCCATCTGAATAAATGTACAGAGGGAAAAGAATGAGCCATGAGCCGGGTGTTATCTGTGAACACAGTTATCCCAAACAGCGTGGAGGTAAATGCCCGGAGGTAGGAGTTTTCCTGGGAAGTCAAAGTGCGGGGAAACCAATAGGAACAGGGGAATTAGGTGAAAGGTGGAAGGGGTTAGTGTCTTCCTGTGGAGCTGGGAACCACAGGAGATTCTGAGCACAGAGCCCAGGATCTGATGGCATCTCAGCAGGACCTCTTTGGCCTCAGTGAGTGACCAGAAGGATCATAAGTGGGTGAAGGTGCAGAGCAATGAATTAGGGCACAAAACAAAGAGAAAGATCTCCAGGCTGAGAAGATGGCACGAGAGAATGAAGGGAAGGAAATAGTAGAAGTTAAAACATGAAAACTAAGGACCAACGGAAGACCAGCACTAAGAAATGAAAAAAAAGAGGCGCCAATAAGATGTCTAATTCTGAACACAGCAAAACCTGAGATGACTTCAATGGAGGGAGGAGAACGGATCCAAAAACACTAGAGAACCTATAACACGGAGGCTAAAGCTTCACGCTTATCCCTAAGAAAAAACAACAAAACAAAACCCCCAAGAAACAGATTAAATACAACATCTGAGTGAACACAGCTCCGAGCCTACAAATTAAACAGCATACATATAACAGTTTGGCAAAAATTTAGGTAGCAAGCTAATCCGTACAAAACTAAGCCTTGGACTTCAGGGGTGTTATTATTCTCCAGATATCCCGGCAGGAAAATCAAACAAAAAACCCTCGCCATCTACACAGAGACATGAACGCTAACCTTAGATTCCCAGCACTGCCAGCATGCAAAGGACAAAGGGCTCCTGCTGGGCAGCCCTGAGTGAAGGAAAGAGTGTATCTGAAGAACCTCTAATCCAGGCAAAGCTGTGCATACATAAAGGCGACGGCAAGCAGACCCCCAACACACACGCTCACATGCACACACACCACATACACATGCTCTCTTACACACACATGCTCGCATGCACACATACCACATACACATGTTCACATACATACTCACACACATGCTCACACACACACTCACACATACATGCTCACACACACTCACACACATGCTCACATACACACGCTCACACACACCACACACGGTTACACACACACGCTCACACACACATGCTCACACACACTCATGCTCACACACACATACATGTTCACACAACACACACACACACACACACACACACACACACACACACACCCTGGTCATTGCCTGGGATCTACATTGGGTTAGGTCTGATGGGGGCCGGCATCACAGGGCCCAGTATGTGTCTGGGGTTCCGAGCGGTGGGTGTTAGAGGAAGCCCGGTGCAAAGAAGGGTGGGAAGGGTGGAGCACTCTCACGGACTGCTGATCTAGAGCTATCTAGAAGAAAGGCGATCTAAGTTATCCATACTTTTATGCCTAAAAAAGGGCGGGGATCATATTGATCTGCTGATCACTTTCAAGGAGTCTTCCAAGTTATAGAGATCAGTGGAACAATAACATCCTGAAGAGACCAAATACGTTCACCAAACAGAACCTACTTTTTCCAAAGCAAATCAATGATTTATTGGACCATTTTATTGTGCAGACATAGTAGAATTTGTAAGCATGCACACCGTGCTCAACAGCTGCCTCCTTAGCATGTGTAGATGAGCCCACTTGGACCCTGAGGTAACTGTGGTCTGATAACAAACATGCCCCTAAATGTCTTTCCAGCCGCAGCTCCCTGTGAGGGGAGCACACGGGGCTTAGGACACTCACCGTGCGTTAGAGGGATGTCCCACTTACAATGATATTCCAGTGTGCTCACATATGTAGGAACTCTCTGTAAATGCCTAACAGCTGCACATTGCAGCCGCTCCACCCGAGACTGCTCGCGCTCTGGACCATATGCCACGGCGCGCTGGATTTCGGGAGAACTGCCGTAGGAGGCCGTTTTCTTCCCCTCATCCTTGCAACCCCCAGCAAGATGGAAAACACTGCCTATCTGTCGGATTTATTGGGGTCTGGGAGAAAATTGGACAGAAAAAAAATGCTTTGGAATATACATTTTTTTCTTGGATTGAGATCTGAAATACACATTTTATCTTTCTTGAATAAAATATAAGAACTCTGAGAATCTTTACTGGATATAAATTTCTGCACAGAAATTAAAAAAAAAGTCAACTAACCCGCAAAGGTAGTTAAGTCACAAAATCCATCATGGAAAACCAACTGAACAAAGCTCTGAAAGAAATGGGTTATTGTTGACTCGTTACTCATCCTAATAAATGCTACATCTTGGGCATCTACAGCACAGGGCCATTTCCTCCAAGAGACTGAAAATGGCCCAAATCCAAGAGACAGAAACCGAGCCTTCTTTCTCTGCCTGCTCTCTCATGGTGCAAATAGGAAAGTTTCTAACTCATTTTTAAAGCATTGTAGAAAGAGATTTGAATCCGAGACACTGAGAACACGCTCTACTGGTTGGCAGAAGAAGAGAAAGCAAAGCTTCTGGTGCCGGGTGGTTGTTTCCAGCTAGAGGGGAGCATCTAACACTGGCTGGACTAGACATCTTTTCTCCAACAGACATTACATGGAGAACTTGAACTGGATTATTCCTGGGTTTTTGTTTGTTTGTTCGTTTGGGCTTTTGATAAGGAACTTAAAATTAAATTAAATTTAAAAATGTGTTATAAATAGTCGTTCATATCCTTGTTAAACTCTTGGCAGCTGAACTGTGGTCCGTCAGGTCAAGTTCGGATGAAGTATCACTGAACACATTAGCATCGCACAGCATTTCCATGGAGGATTATACTGGACTAAGAGGTAACCTCGATGACCAGGCAGTTCCTGCAGTACTGACTGATGCCTACTAAGTGATAACAGAGATTCCCTGTCCCCTTTAAGGACAAGTCAGGCCTATAAGAGGGAAAAGGTGAACATGTCCAGCCACACACTAGAATCACAAGTTAGCACTTGATAGGAAAGAGAACTTGGAATTGACCCTAATATTTATTCTGGTGATGTAAACAAATGACCTTACAAACTATGTGGGTGAACAGAGGGAGAAGGCTGGGTGCTGGTGATGGCCCCAGAGTTTGCCATTTCTCTCTAGACTTCTTTACTTTATTTCAGGGGCTCTAATGCTAGCAACTAGGGCCTGAAAACAAAATAAAAATAAAACTTCAGGACCTGAAAAGAAATGAAAAACGACAATTGACAAATCAAAAATTGCTTTTCTCCCCCAGCTTCGCTGAGCCGGCAGGTCTGTGTGGAGCTGCAGCTGTAGGCTTCTGTTCCGCAGCATGAAATTTGTGGAAGTTGTCAGGAATGGGCCAACTTTAGGAATGACGCTGACTTTAAGAGATGCCAAGTGAGCTTAGAAGGTGGTGGGAGGGTAAAACTGACGACTCTCCTTGGAAACAATTGGTGATCCAGGACAAAACCAAGTACAACACACCCGAATAAAAGAGGATGGTTCAGTTCGTGTAACAGAGAGATCATCTGCCACATTGTGTATGCCCATATAGAAGGGGACATGACATCTGCACAGCACATTGTGTATGCCCATATAGAAGGGGACAGGACATCTGCACAGCACATTGTGTATGCCCATATAGAAGGGGACAGGACA
>NC_022015.1:84578934-84598743 GCF_000317375.1 Microtus ochrogaster
GCACATTGTGTGTGCCCGTATAGAAGGGGACATGACATCTGCACAGCACATTGTGTGTGCCCATATAGAAGGGGACATGACATCTGCACAGCACACTGTGTGTGCCCGTATAGGAGGGGACATGACATCTGCACGGCACATTGTGCGTGCCCATATAGAAGGGGACAGGACATCTGCACGGCACATTGTGCGTGCCCATATAGAAGGGGACAGGACAGTCTGCACAGCATTTGCACACCAACTGCCAAAATATGGTCTGAGAGTTGGCCTGACAAATTACGCTGCAGCCCACTGTGCTGGCCTGCTGCTGACCCGCAGGCTTCCCCAGAGGTCTGGTGTGAACAAGATCTATGAAGGCCAGGTGGAGGTGGCTGGAGATGAATACAGTGTAAAAAGCATTGGTGGTCAGCCTGGTGCCTGCACTTGCTCTTTGGATGCAGGTCTTGCCTGAACTATATACAACCGGCAATAAAGTTTTCGGGGCCCTGAAGGGAGCTGTGGATGGAGGCTTATCTATTCCTCATAGTACCAAATAATTCCTCGGTTATGATTCTGAAAGTGCAGAACATCCTGTAAGCACAGCGTGGGTCAGAATGTCACAGACTACGTGTGTTCCCTAGTGGAGGAAGATGGAGATGCTCACATGAAACAGTTCTCTCAGTACATAAAGAACAACATAACTCCAGACGTGTCAGAGGAGACGCCTATGAAAGCTCGTGCGGCTGCCCAAGAGGATCCAGCCCATGAGAAGACGAAGAGGTGGAACTGTCCCAAAATGTCCCTTGCCCAGAAGGAAGACTGGGCTACTCAAAAGAAGGCAAGCTTCCTCAGAGGTCAGAAATGGGCTGTAGAGCTAAAGCAATTTCCTATGAAGATTCTCTCTCATAAATATAATAAACTTATTAACCAAGCAGCTAAAACAAACAAACAAGGCAGGGCAAAGCAGGGGCAGGGAGCAGAATGAAGAGGTCTATGCCTGCCCTCCATTTTTCTATTGTTATTCAACTCATTGGGATAATTTCCTTTTGCTCATCTTTTGGGATAATTTTATCTATTTTCCAGCTCTAATGTCAGATCCCATTTTTCTTTTCAGGGCCTCTTCGGTATTCTTCCCTCTGGGAAGTAACTACATTGGTTACCTAGACAACTATTTCTCCTCTCATGTTTGGGGAGGGGGGGGAGAGAAGGAGAAAATATTTTTTTAAGGTCCCACTAAACAGAAATATTTTTCTTTATGTGTTCTTTTAGGGGAGGGCCACAATCCATTTGCAATGGAATTGTTTTGTTCATATTTTCCCATGATGAAAGTGAGGCTCAGGGATATTAACTACTTCTCTGGGCCACACAACGGAAAGGAACGGGACTGAATGACTTTGAAGTCGGCAGCGCAGCTGACCCACAGCCTAGCATCTGAAGCCTCTGGGCTGTGCTATGCCGCTTCTCCAGGCCTCAGCAGCTGGGCAGCAGGGATGTCTTTCTCCTCTGATTTCTGCAGGCATTTATTTGTTCATTGACCACAACTGACACATCCTTTTCCATGGCAGATACTATAATACACTAAAACTATAAACATAGCTTCCTCCGTCGCCTCAGGAGTAACTGAAAGAGAGAGGTTATACACAGGTCACTCGAACAGAGATGTACACAGGATGCTAGGACACTGGGGGACAGCACAAGGGGAAGGGTGTGAATTGGCTCTACAGAGGGGAAAGGGGCAACCTTACTGCTGGCTACTGGAGAACCAGGGAAGGTGACAGGGCATCTGGAACAGCAGGTGTGGGATGATCCTTCAGGCCTCTGTAAGGGTCTGCTACGGGTGTTTGGGGGCTAATGTCGGGGTGTGGGAGAAAGCTGGGCTCAACAGTCAGTGGCGTGAGATACAGTTCCAGTAACATGATTAAACTAACGAAACGAGAGCCTAGGCAGGAGGGGGAAGCGAACTATTTAAAATGTCAGCCAGGACCGAAATCTCTTATCTCCCTCTATCCACGTGTTTCCACGACTTAGAGAAAACTGGCTGTGACTGGCCTATAACCACGGTACTCAGTGGCTGAGGCAAGAAGATCCCAAGTCCAAAGCCAGCCTGAGCAACAGTATGAATTCAAGGCCAGGCCGGGAAATCTGCTGAGAGCCCAACTCATCTTAAAGGAACTGGGAAGAGGATCCCATGGTGGAGTGCTTGTGTGAGTCCCTAAATCCAGTCCCCACTATTGCAAAATAAAGACAAAGAAGGGAGGAGGAAAAGAGGGGATGAAGAGCCCTGGTGTCCCTGTCGCGGCCGTGCTGAGCAGAACGAAGGTTAGAACAGGACTGTTTTCTTGAAGGCATCACGTCATCTCAAGACGTGTCCCTAGAGATCAGTGTGTGCGGGAGCAGAGGCCACACATAGTGACCTCCCATTGAGCAGCAGGTGCCTGTCACTACCTTGTGTCTCAGAAGAGCCACCAGTCAGGAAAGTGGGGCTGAGGAGGAGGGACCTCAGTCCTGCCTGAGGAACAGTTGGTGACAGCTGGGGAGAGAGAATCATTTTCTCCGGAGTCCTGGCCGCTGTAGGTTGCCTTTGCCCCAGTGGATGGCCCCACGGCCGTGAGCACACAGGCAGCCTGAACTGGACACAGTGGAGTATTGAAAAGAGAGGGCTTGAAGATGCACAGGGGACCTGCTGTGGGGGGTGACTGGGAGGAGTTGGAGGGGGAAATAAGGGATGGACATGATCCTAACACATTGCATACATGTATGGAATTCTCAAAGAACAAATAAAAATATTTTAAAAAGCAGTATTGGCCTTGTGGACTTATTGTAAACACTAAACACGAAAAATGGAAAACCAGCAGTTAGAGAAACACTGAGCATAACCTCTCAGTAGGCTCCCAGCAAAGGACAGATGGTCCCTGAGAGCAGGGCTCCCCTCCACCCTCCGAGATGGAGCCAGCACACAGCAGAAGCTCCCTGTTTACCGTAAATTCTTTAGCCCTCAGTCCCAACTTCTTACTCATACATACTCCTTTCCTGTTCTTAAATAAGGAAATGCCTTTCCCAGCGGCTTCCGAGGGTTGTTTTGAGCACAAAGGAGGCTGGACAGATCCTTGTGGGGATGTCCCGAGAAGCACGGAGCCTGAACAACTCGAGCAGGGCCTGACTGTCAAACAACAACAGGAAGCTGCCGCATTGCATCTAGGGGCCGTTTCTGGCAGCTTCAGGAGAGTTTACCAAATGTCCCCTTGTCCCCTGCCAGGAGCTGCTCATGAGTACTGTGGGCTTTGCCAGCTCAGGAACACACAGGAGAGTCTGACGGTGCACTTCCTTGGAACACCTGTCCCTAACAGGATGATCCAAGCTCGCAGTGGCTTCCTGGGATCCCCACGTCCTACGATTCAATCACAGCACCAGGTCCCAACAATACGAAAGCCAGGCTTCGCAACAGCAGAAGACAGGGACAAAATAATAATTTTTGTTTTGACTTCTCTAGGTTTTTATTTTGTTTTGTTTTCAGATTGAGTGTTCACACACAGCTCGGGCTAACCTTGAGATCACCAGGCAGCCAGAGTTGGACTCAACTCAAAATTACCCTGCCTCTATCTCCTACACACTGGGATTACAGGATTGTTCCACTAGTCCTGATTCAAAATAATTTCCAAAATCAGCTATTATTGCTATTGTAGCCAGAATTTATTGGATGCTCATACATGCCCGAATACCAAACACTTTGACATGCATGTTCTCAGTTAATACTCATAGTGAACACTGTCCTCAGACCTGGGCTAGGAGAGCCCTGCCCTAGCGCTGGGCCTTCCCCGTGTATCTTCTTCTGGTTCCAGGGCCCACAGGGGCCAGGAGTGCCTCTGGGTGGAGCATCCCAGCCTCCCCTCAGTATACTTTCTGACCTTGGAGGTCATGCAGCCATACAGACCTTCCTGGGCTCTGCATGGCTGACCAGATACCCCAAGGAACAGAGTTCAGGAGTCCTGCCCGTGAGGTTTTGGAGCAGGACCTGGGGATAGCTCTACTCCGGAAGAGAACCTTGGTAAACAACCACACCACAGGCTACTGTGCTTCATCTTCCTTATGGGCTATTGACATGCCTTTTGGGGTGACTCAACTTGTATGTATAGACAGGGACCCACCAAGATATTTTTCCAGAGAACTATACACAAGCCAATCACAGCAGACTACACTCTGCAAACCGTGCTCCCAGGGAAACACTGACTCACAGCAGACTACACTCTGCAAACCGTACTCCCAGGGAAACACTGACTTACATGAACTTCCTGAAGAAACACATTTGCTGAGACGAAGAGCTGACAGTGAAGTTCTGGAAAGTCCCAGCTCACAGCCACAGCACCCCAACACTCCACCACCTCCCAGATTTCTTCACCCCTCTCCACTAGGTTATAGGTGCCTCAGGGGCATGCCCTTCCTTAACCCAGGGCTCCTCCGTGCGGTGGCATCATTTGTCCTCGGAGGACAACACCATCGTCCAGCACAGCTTACTCAGTTGCCATTTACCCGGCTTCCCTGGATCTTACACGACAGATTTCACCTCCTTAGGAGCAGCGTCAGCTCAAACATCTTTCAGAAGAAGCACCAAGGCACTCGCTACAGAATATGAACTCCAGCAGAAATCCTGTTCTGTTTTCAGCCTTGCCTATAGAATAAAACTTTGAGGGGTCTACCAGATGAGGAGCCACTAACTGAGGGCAGTACCTGCCTCAAGAGACAAGGCCGGTGGGTTTTGAGCAGTCTTTCTAGGGTGGCTTGTGAAGGAATTGGTGGTAGGTGCCCTGGTTTCTCCAACTTTCCTCCTTGTTCCCTGAAAAGAGATGTGTCCAGAGGAGTGACGTCAAGCTATTTGGAGAGCTAGAGACTGTGACCGTCGGCTGCAGTGAGAATCCGTATCTTGTGCTGCTTAATGCTGCTCCTCTAGACAGGCCCACCTCCGTCCCGTCAAAGCTCAGAGTGGCCACAACGAGATGGTACTTCATTCTAACTAAAATGGCTGGTTCTTAAATATCAGATAATGGGGTTTTGGGAAATAGCTGAGTTTGCAAAGGGCTTGCAATGAGAGTATGGGGGCCTGAGTCAATCCCCAACAGTAGACACAGAAAACAACAACCCAACCAGCCAACAAAACAAAACAACAGCCATGGCAGCATAGGTTTGCAGCCTCAGAGTTGGAGAGGTAGAAACAGGCAGGTTTCTTGATGTTTGCTCCCCAGTCAGCCAAGCCTAGTCAGTGAGCTCTGGGTCTCTGTGAGAGATCTTGTCTCAAAAAACAAACTGGACAGCTCCTAAAGACACCATAGACTGACCTCTGACCTCCATATGCACACACACACACACACACACACACACACACAGCCAGATAATGGTGTAGAACAGCTGAATCCTTCCTGTGCTGCAGATGAGGGTGTGGGATGGAGCAGCCTCTTTGCAAAGTTAGGAGTTCTCCAGAATTAGCTTAGAGTTAAGCCCCACCCCTAGGCCATGCATGCAGAAAGACAGAAAACATGACCCCTACAAACTGTGCAAGAAACTCGCTAAAAAGGCTCAGAGAACCTGAACACTCATCAGCTAGTGAAGGGGCAATGGGATATTTTTTCAGACACAATAATGGATAAAGAAATGACCGTTGTTACAGCTCGAATGGATATTGTGCTAAGTGAAGGAAGCCAGACACAGAAGATCACTGTACATTCTATGCATCCACGCCCAGAATGGAAACCTACAGAGACAGAAAGTAGATTGTTGATCCTTTAAGGCCAGGGGTACGGATAGAAAAGTTTGGACGGAGAGACAATAATCGCTAAAGGATTGGGTTGTTTTGTTTTATTTTATTTTTACACAATGGAAATGCTAAAAACAAACCACTGCAGTGAAGGGTTGTACATCACGAAGTGAACTAAAACATAGTAAACCGCCTACTCTAAAGAGGTAAAATATACAGTATATGTAACAGCTCCATAAGGCCATAAAATTAATTACAATAAAGCAAAAGACGTTAGTATAAATGAATTACCTCACCTACACTGCCTTCAAGCCTGCCCTTCTCTCTGGCTGCCTGTGAGTTGGGAACCATATGTTTCCATGTATCTGTAGGGACAGTACCCAATGGCCTTCTGCACTTTGTCCTTACTTAGGTACTGATTTACACAGGGAGTGAGAGGCTGGGTAAGCACCAGGCCACTACAATGTCAAAACCTGAGACTGTGTCCAATCAGCAACCTAGGCTGGATGACACCATCCAGGTGGTGAAGTAGTTGGCATCCTAGCACCAGGACCCGAGTTCAGTCCTCAGAGTCCAAATAGAAACCCACGTGTGGTGGTGTGTGCACTTGTGACATCAGAGGTAGGGACAGAAACCCACCTGTGGTCGTGTGTGTGTACTTGTGACAGCAGAGATGGGGACAGAAACCCACGTGTGGTGGTGTGTGCACTTGTGACATCAGAGATGGGGACAGAAACCCACATGTGGTCTTGTGTGTGTGTACTTGTGACATCAGAGATGGGGACAGAAACCCACGTGTGGTCGTGTGTGTGTACTTGTGACACCAGAGATACCTGAAGCTGACCTCTACATGAATGTGAGTCCACACACACATACATCTACACACTCACATGCACACACACAATGTAGCAGTGCATACACATCTACACACTCACATGCACACACACAATGTAGCAGTGCACACACATGCACATCTACACACTCACATGCACACATACAATGTAGCAGTGCACACACACATACATCTACACACTCACATGCACATACACAATGTAGCAGTGCACACACACACATCTACACACTCACATGCACACATACAAAATTAGCATGCACACACATACATCTACACACTCACATGCACACATACAATGTAGCATGCACACACATACACATCTACACACTCACATGCACACACACAATGTAGCAGTGCACACACACACATCTACACACTCACGTGCACACACACAATGTAGCAGTGCACACACGCACATCTACACACTCACATGCACACATACAATGTAGCAGTGCACACACACGCACATCTACACACTCACATGCACACATACAATGTAGCATGCACACACATGGACTCACACCCACATCTACATACACATATGCACGCACACACACGCATCCACACACACACAGCCCACATCGCCGACTTCCTTCCCAGCCTGAGCTCTCTCCATGCCCCTCTCAGGCCAGAGAATGAGCAGTTACATTACAACGAGGTCCCCCGAGGAAGGGTCTTAAAGACTCTCCACCAGACAAGCCCTTCCCAGGCAGCAGCTTTGCTGGAGTTAATCAGCTACCTCGTGGAGTTCTTTTCCATTCATTCCTGGTCTTAGGAGAGAAGAGCATTGTCGGGTGAGGGGGGGCAGTGTGGTTCTTTGACACCATGTTTCTCATTACATATAATAATTGGATAATTATTCCAACCGTGTTTGAAACATATTTGTTATAAAGATCATAAAACCAGAGAATAAAATATGTGGCTGTCCTTCTGCACAGCCTCTGTTTCTCCCACTCCTGCCTCATTCATTATTCATGAAGGGCAGGGTTCCATTTGAAACCCAGAGGTCAGAAGAATGGACTAGGAGGGGGCACTTTATACTGATGTCAATCAGAAAACACAGACTGGCGTCCAAAGCCGATCCGGTTACTTACCAGACGGATCACAGCTGCTAAACCTGAGCTCGGGTGAGCCACAGTCCACGGAATACAGGTAGAGCAGGTGTGTGACTGTGCTGTACCTGTGATGAGCAGGGTAGGGTGTCTCGGGGACACTCGGGTCCTCAGGAATCAGCCTCTTTCTGTGTGAGCCCCGGAGGCTGCTTCTCTCAGATGAGGAGACTTTGCCTTTCTCAGAGTTGCACAATTTCCCCAGACACTTTAAACCAAGGAAGGAAGGCATCTTGGCATGAAATCAAGATTGGACTCGGGAGCCCAGAAAGCAGGGCTCCCCAATAGCTGCTGCAGCTCTCCGGGTACCCTGTTATCTTTTTCCTCGCTGCCCAGCAAAGAAGATTAAGAAGGACATATTTAAAAGATTACCCTCAGGAGCTTAGCCATATTTCCAGCCAGATGATTATTGTAAAAACAGCCATCCCAGGAGCACCTGGCTGCAGTCTGAGGCAAGAGTTTGCACTTGAAAATAAAATGAACGCTGCACCTAGAGCAATACCTGAAAGATTATCCGCAACTATTTCTAGAATCTCCAACATTATCTGGAGAGAGTGCTGAGATCAGGCCTAAAGAAGCCCAGAGATAAATTGTAACCCAGTCTACAAATGCATGCCCGGGACAAACTCAGAAAATCATTTCAGGATCGCCAGCATTCTGTGAAGCTCAGGGGGCTGGAGGGGGCTCAACAGAAGCTCCCCAGCTTAAATTAGTAACAGACCGAGCTCCAGGCCACAGTATGCAATCATTTCCTTTCCATGTTCTAGAGAATTCTTCCCGCTAGTGCCATGAACTCTGCTGCAAGCAGTGGCCAACGTGTTCAATAGCTCAGCGTCATTCCGTGGGCCCCCGGGGCTCACGCGAAGGCGGAGGACAGGGCAGCACTGCCATGGGGGTAGTAGCTTCCTTTTCTTCACAAAGACCTAGGAGGTCCTCCTGGACTTAAGGCTCTGATATGCAGAGGGCAGCCCTGGTGATGAGCTTTGTAACATCCACACTGTAGGGTTCACTACAATGTGTGACATTCTACAGCCACACAACAGTGGCAGGTCAACGTGGATATTCCAGGCTGCTTCTCCTGCTCTGGGGCTACTTGATCCTTCGGAATTGTTTTCTCATTAAAACCACTGTGCACTTTAAATACAACAGAGTACAATACAACTGTATTAAATACAACAGTAAGCCTAGGAGGGTCTGCAAAGACAAAATCCAGCTCTTCTCAGGAATTCCTGTGAATATCTATAGAACGTTCAAAAAGACGAATCGTGGCATCTGCTGAGACCTCTACAGAAGATTCCTGAGGGTGGAGCCCAGAAATTTCCATTTCTAAAAGTTCTCCAAACCAGGACTGGCAATGGATGCCCCAACTGACTCTACTCTTTCAGATGAGGAAGGTCAGTATCAGAGAGGCTGAGGGACTTCCTAAAGACAACCTACCAAGCCTGGGGGTGGGGAGGTCTGAGTCTGCACAGGCCCTGGGTGTCCAAGTGAGCAGGGAAGTGCCTACTTCTTTTACCAGCTCCTGATCCTTACTGCAGGATTTGACAGCAGGATTCAAGAACCAGAGACATCAGATTTGCTGTACTTATTCGGCCTGGTGGGAAGCACAGTTGAATTGGAAGAGAAAGACAGTCCCAGAGGCTTCCCAGCCTGCGGTGGGGCCAGGGGCAGTGGAGTCAAACTCTAAAAGTTCCATAACCAAAGTTATGGAATTGACCCCTCTATCAGTCTCTCCCCTACACACACACACACACACCCTCACAGACACACAGACACATACCCCCTGTAATGTCTTACTCTAAAGATAGCGTGCCAGACTATGGAAACAACCTATGTGTGTTGAAGTGCCCATCTTGGCCGAAATCAAGTGTGACTAACTACGGCTGTTCTACCTGCTGGGTTTCTAAATTCATCTAACGCCACTCAGTGAAACTAATTCCACGGCATTAACTCCACCTCCATGTTCTGCTGCTATTTATATCAGCGATAAATATTCAGGCCACCCTGAGGTTTTGACAGGCTTACTGATCGCTGTATTTAATTCAAGAAACAGTTGTTGGGATGGGAGCATCTCTCAGTGGTCTAATAATTGCCTGGCACAGGTAAGGCCCTGGGGTCCATACTCAGCACGACATAAGAAGTGATTGTCTTCTAAGATCATGTAAAAAGCAAACATTTGAGTTTTGGACTTACAGATTACAGGGGAGAAGTCTAATACATGTCAAAAAGCTAGAGCAGGGTGGGAAGAAAGCCCCAGAAGGTGGCTGATGACAACCGCAGGTGTCTATTGCTTTTAAAGATGGCACAAGGGGCTGGAGAGATGCTCAGTGCTTAAGAGAACTTCCTGCCTTCTCAGAGCACCTGGGTTCAGTTTCCAGCACCCATAAACAGAAAACTCACAACTGACTGTAACTCCAGCTCCAGGGGATCTAAAAGCCTTTCTGGCTTCTGTGTACACTCACACTCATGTGCACACCCACACTCATGTGCATATACAAATAGACACATACACATAGACACAGACGCCTCTGTGTGTGCCCACACTCACATGAACACCCACACTTGTGTGCACACCCATGTTCATATGCACACCCACACTCGTGTGCACATACACACAAACAGATACATACACATAAATAAAGACCTCCAACTACATATAAGCATAAAGAAACTGACCTCTTTCCCAGAGCAGAGTTCAGAACTGGTTGCTCGGGGCTTGAAGCTAGTGGCGACCAGGAACCTGTGAACTAAATTCTACTTTTAACTAAACCTCCTCACAGGATGCAGCATAGGCCCCCGGCAGAGACCACATCTTCAGTCTGCCTGAGAGAATGGCGTTGGGGAAGACCCCACGGAAGCATGGGCCAGCTCTTTGCCTCCTGTCACCACCCATGTCAAAGGACAGTGCCAGCAATGCTAAGAGCTCAGTGGGCTTTGTCAGCATTTATATATCTGCACAAGAAGATAGTGCTCAAAAAGTAAAATAATAAAGACAGTGCAGTGTTCGACATTACAAAACTAATGATGCCCAAGGTCTGGCTGCCCCAGTGACCAGCCAGGACTGTGTCCCTGTGGTCAGCATTTCCAGCTCACCTGCATGAGCTCCCCCAGGGCATACTGCAAATAGAAACCAGCAGCAGGAGAACGCATCAGGGCACCCCAAGCACCTTGCCTGTGTGCACTGGGGGAGCGCTGCGACTCTCTGAGGGATGGACTCCAACTCAGAGCCTGCGATTTCGGTCAGCCCAGTGCGCAGGGGGTAAATGTCACAGACACTGCTTTTGGTCGGCTACAGGACAAGCCACAACTCGGCACAAGTGACTTGTGCCATGCTTTTGTCATCTGCTAGGATCCACATGCTTCTTGCTAAGAGACACTATTTTATTTATTTATTTATTTATTTATTTATTTATTTATTTATTTATTTATTTATTTATTTACGGAAGAACAGAGAAAATCCCCGTCTCCCAATGAGACTCTTTTTGCATCCTGGAGTTCTAGATGACCTCCAGCCCCCTCGGTGATTATGGAGCTAACTGCTTTCCATAGCTTTTTTAAAGCAAAAATAAGCAAACCAAAGAGCCCAGGAAGCACCTGCAAATTGGCCACGAACCCCTACAGGAGCTCCCAGCACCAGGGTGATCTTCAGTGCTGAGCAGAGTGGACTGAGTAGGACACAGACAGACCTTTAAGTGAGAAGGCTAGAGAGAGGAGGGTGCCATTGGCATTCTCAGCAACACTGGAATTCAGGACGATCGGAGCATCCTCTCTAAGACATGCTTCCTGTCAGCAAGACACCTTGGTCTCTGCTCGCCTGTATTCTCAACCTCCCTGCAAACCAAGCCTAGCACATCGGGGTCTTACCTATCCCTCCAAAGCAGGCTGTGATTTTCTGGGCATACTGGCATAGGCTTCCCTCTGGGCAAGGTCCCTCTGCAAAGCCTGCTGCGTCCATCCCGGCAAGCATCTGCCTCTCTTCCCGTAATACCACTCACCCAAGACCGGCTCAAAACAGAACGAGCTGCCAAGCCCCCTCTTCTGCATCATCTCCATCAATAATTCAGATACTACATAAAATCTGCTGAGCATTCAAGACTGAGGTACTCGGAGGGCCGAAGCGTAATTAGTTAACGGACATCAAGTGTCTCAAATTACTCCCTGACAATAGTCTCCATAGGCAAGGTTTTCAAACAGCAGAGAGAACCAGGCTTGGGATGCCTTCAAGAAGTAGCCACAGGCAAGATGTGTTCAGAGAGGGAGCAGAGGCGTCCCTAGGGCTCCAGTGTCAGGCAAGTGTCTCCATGGATCTCTTCCAGAGTCGGAAGCAGCAGAACACAGGACACAAGTCATGCTTCATCAGACCTGCTGCAGATGCATGAGCTTCATGCTCCAATCCCTCACCCTCTGCTTCTTACATTTCTCTCATTTGCTAAAATTCCTCAGCTTGCTTCCCATTAAAACCTCCTGAAAATCCCCCTGACCTTAAAAATGCAGCCCGTTAGCTCTTCCTGTGAAGCTTCCAGAAGCAGTGTGGCCAGGACACATGTCCATTCTGTCTCCAGATGACAATTCTGCTCAGTGCTGACATGACCTGCCTCATCATAGGGCTACTTCTAGACCACTGGCATCTCCTGCCAGCTGCCAAGCAGCTGTCCCCCTCACCCCTTCCCTTCCCTTCCCGGGGGGCTCTACATATTCTGGGCGCTTCATAGGAAGAGTCTGACAATCTTGCATCAGGAGTGGGTATCAAAGGTGAATGCCTAATACTTGGCTCAAACTGTTTTACCAAAGATAAAACACCGCCACCATAGTCGGCTGCTTTTGTAGGAGAGGAAGACACACACGTTCTATGACACAGTGAGGCACAGACAGCTTCGAGCTCTTGGTCAGAGTTTGTTTAAGTGCCCCTGACCTGGAAGGCACTAAGTGACAAGCATATACCCAGAGGCCCCCACCAGCTGTGGCCACAGGAAGCTGTCCCAGTAATCAGGAAACAGCCTGTCCTTGCTGGCAGGCTGACTAGCCGAGTGCAGAACCCGCTGCTCCAGCATCAGCACTCTGCACGCATGTGGGCACGTGGGCTAGCGGAGGCTCTGACCCTGGGCAGGTGAACGCGCTGGTCGGCTTCTGCTTTCCCTCCTCCGTAGGTCTCCTGGGAGGAAGAATTCAGAGGGAAGCACTTCCAATGGCCCGGCTGGGAGTATTTATAATTCATCTCTCTCAACACCGAAAAGCCCTGACTCACTCTGGCAGGCCTCGAGTTCTCTGCTGATGATTAGGAAATGCCCAGGACCGCACGTAACCCCACGCACGTGTTCCCTCTGTCACCGCCAGGTCTCTTGTTTGCTGGTTTCTTCCCTGGAGATTTAGATTTAAACTTTGGATTTCCAGAGTTCCCTGTGGGTTATTGTCATAAGAACATATAAACTAAAATCTTGTCTGATACTGCAAACCCAGCCCACCACCCAGGGCTAGTGAGGTCCTGGGTCTAGGAGGAGAGCTACATCATCTTCACTAAGCCAGCGTGATCCCTAACTGCATTCTAAATATCTATCCTCATCTCCACAGACAAGCACAGTCATCACTCTCATCAGGGAGACTTCTCTTTGCAACAGTCAGAAACCGGCACAGGAAACCGCACCTGAAGTATGACCCTTATTGTGCAAATGTGCATCAATGGGCTGGAGTGTGTCTCAGCAGGTGAAGTGCTTGCCTTGTGAACAGGAATGGGTTACATCCTTATTGCTGATGTCTAATGCTCAGCATTTACGCCTCTGTAGCCCCAACACTGAGCAGGTGGAGACAGGGTCTGGCCAGCCAGCCTAGCAGAGTTGCTAAGATCTAGGTCCCATGAGAGACCCTGCCTCAAAAACATGAGGAATGACACCCAAGGGAGACTGCTGGTCTCCACACACTTGGGTACAAATGTGCACCAGCAACCCTCCTCAGAAGCACATTAACTAAAATAAAAATAGAAACATGAATTCAGGGCGCACAGTACGGCAAGCCAGATGTTGATGGGCCAGATGTTAGCAGTTTAAGGATGAAAAGCCAGAGGCCCTCAGGGAACATGTTGACTAAAAGGAGATTAAGGCACACAAATGCCTAAGGACAGAACAACCCAGAAAACACGACCTCAACCTGCAGCTGCAGCGTCCACGGGTTGCGAGGTCGTGTGAAAATGTATTTTAGGGGGGCTGGAGAGATGGCTCAGTGGTTAAGAGCATTGCCTGCTCTTCCAAAGGTCCTGAGTTCAATTTCCAGCAACCACATGGTGGCTCACAACCATCTGTAATGAGGTCTGGTGCCCTCTTCTGGCCTGCAGACACACACAGACAGAATATTGTGTACATAATAAATAAATAAACATTTAAAAAAAAAGGAAAATGTATCTTAGGGTCCCTTTAGCTTTGTTTCTTTATTTGTTTAGAGTTTGTTTTCATATAGCTGAGACTGGCCTTAAACCCACCATCCTCCTGCTTCCACTTCCCAATGAGTCACCACATCCAACTGGCTGAAGGAAATATTTCTGAACACAGAAATGGCTGTGTTTGCCATTGGCAAGAACGATCTCACATATTTCTATATCAACCTCTACAACTATACACACAAAGGGAGAGGGCACATCACATGCGTTCTGCTGTGATGCTCCTGGGTTTTCTGACAGTGCCGAGGAAAACGTGAGTGAGCCTGGCGCTGCTGAGACTGGGGGATTGGAATGTCCCGACTGCTCTTTGGAGACAGATTTACTGAGAACAAACAGGGCTGGCAAGGGCAGAGCAGAGCGGTCCAAAGAGAAGGTTCTCTAGAAGGAAGCTCAGTTCAGACCGCAGGAAATGCAGGGAGGGCGGACAGGTGACTTGGCGTCCCGGTTGGAGACTCCCTGCCCACATTTGCACAGCCTCCCCTGGAGAAGAACGTGATGCCTAACCCCGAAAAGCATGTCCACAGCCTGCTTTCTTTCTTTTTTTTTTTTTTTTTTTTTTTTTTTTTTTTTTTTTTTTTTTTTTTTTTTTTGTTTTTTTGTTTTGTTTTGTTTTTCGAGACAAGGGTTTCTCTGTGGCTTTGGAGCCTATCCTGGAACTAGCTCTGTAGACCAGGCTGGTCTCGAACTCACAGAGATCCGCCTGCCTCTGCCTCCCGAGTGCTGGGATTAAAGGCGTGCGCCACCATCGCCCAGCTTACAGCCTGCTTTCTTGAGTGGACTGAATTCCCAGGAAATGGCGGCCGCACGTCCACAACTACATTTTGTGTGGATCCATTATTCACAGACTCACTCAGCACTGGTTTTTGTCCAAGTGCTTTAAAACCACAGTTTGTTCATCACAACAGTGACTCTGTGAAATGGGAGACCCTGCTCTGTCCAAAGTCCCCACATGCTCGACTGAAAAGCAGAGCACCCCCACCTCAGGATAGCACTTCCCTCTAAACCCCACCCCAACTCAGAATTCCCAACTCGAAAACAACCTGAACTCCCAAAGGCAAATCCAAGGCTTTAATACAAATAAAAGATGCCCTCTGCTATTTTGCAAGTCCACAGCTGTAGATGGTTTTGGAACACACTGTTTTATATGTGACTATAGATAGATGGACAAAGCTTTGTCTAACAATAGAGCAGTTTCCGGAGTCTGGAACTGATCGAATAGCCGTTCCACTGCATCCTTTATCTGCGAGGGACAGTTTATTGGAGAGAAAATTGGCAGTCTCTCTCATATGGAAGTGCTCTAGGGCAGGATCACTGTGCAGGACTCTGTTGTTTGTCAAAACAGAATGTGGAACAGCCTCAAGATCATCTATTACAGAGTGCAAGGCAATGTGTCAACACAGACGTCGAACCGTGAACACTTACGCATGCTTTGGGGTGTGTTTAATAGGAATATGGCATAAGACTATTTCTCAAGAAACAATGCACACTTATGGACTTTAGTTTTTACTATGAGGAATGCTAAATTATGCATTTAGAGACCAAGAATTAATCTATCAAAATAAATCACACAAGCCGGGAGGTGGTGGAGCACGCCTTTAATCCCAGCACTCGGGAGGCAGAGGCAGGCGGATCTCTGTGAGTTCGAGGCCAGCCTGGTCTACAAGAGCTAGTTCCAGGACTGGAACCAAAAGATATGGAGAAACCCTGTCTCAAAAATCCAAAAATAAAATAAATCACACAGCAACTGACCATAACACCAATGGCCACACACGAGTACCGACATTTTCCTAGACAGAAATCAGCCAGTGATTGAAGCCATTATCCTATTGCCACCCTCGAAAGCGGAAGAGCTGGAGTTTCAGGCATGCTCACAGCCACTCCCAGTTATTTTTAGTTATGTGAGTTCTGGGGGTCCAAACTCAGGTTCTCAAACATGTACAGCCAGGACTTTTACACACCCAGCCATCTCCTCAGCCCCAATTTCGTTACTTCCCAAGTCTTGGCTGCCTCATCTCGAAGGTGGGTGAAATGACAGTATCTTTTCATGTGTGAACTAAAGCCCTTGACAGTTCCTGGTGGACATAAACACTCCACAAAGGTTAATTTAGACATTACAAAGGAAAATACCCAAAGGGGAGAGGACAGAAACTTAATTAGAAGCAGCAGATGGATCCTGAGATAATTGTAAGCGGTAAATAAGTATAAAGTGATTATACCCTCAATTTACAAAAGAAACGGTCTCTGCAGTTTGTGCAATCACAGCTATTTTATTCATATTGTAACGTGAAATAATCCAAGTTTCAAACATTTTCAACTAATGGATAAAAAACAAAACTGTCCACATGTCCACCTTCCAGCAATTGCCATGGTCTGAAGGCTACAGCCTGGGGCGGAAGTCATAGCTATTCCCACTTTGTGTTGTCAGCCCCCACACGCTAAACTTGAAGCAAACAGTTGTGGTTTATCTCGTGTAGTGGGTGAAGGGAAGTATTTTAAGACCACACATTTTAGGGTATACGATTTTTAGAAACCTTGGAAGGGTCCTCATGAAAGATCCATATGTTCATTTCCAAACTCAGATTTTAATCTCTTGAGGAGCGTGTCCTATATTGCCGAGTGACAGGATGCGTGAGCAGGAGCACTCTGGAAGCCAGTTCCACCATGTTCCCTGGTCACAGATACAGGAGTATGTTTTCCTTCTCCATCGCTGGGCATTTAGAGCTCTCCATATGCCTTTCTCTTTGACTGCCTGCAGGATACTATTGTGCATCTTACTCCAAAACCATTTCAGTGTAAACTGATTTTGTTATTTTTCATGAAATGATACGTTAGGTAAAAAGAATAGATCTTAAATATATGATTCAATGAGCTTTAACAAATTCATATAACAATGACCATATAACCTCCATCTTCTGCCTGAAGACAGAACACTTCCTACTCCCAGAAAGTCTTTGTCCACATATCAGAGGTAGCAACTGTCACGATTTCTATCTTTTTTGTACATTCCATGGATGCATCCAGTGTGTGCCCTAATGTCTATAGCTTTCTCTGCTCAGTATGGTTTGGATGTCTATCCTTACTTCTCCACAATGTTCACCCCAATATGTATCCCAATGAAAACTCATAGCTTCTATCTCGCTATACATAAGCAAGACACCTGACCCACAACAAACACTCAGCTTTCAGAAAAACAAACAAGTACCGGGGCAAGCTACAATGTAGGGTGTTTCCTGGTGGAAAGGGACGGAGTTTGGGGTAGTCTCTGCAGATACTGAACCCCAAAGGGAGCTGGAAATGGGGAAGGGTCAGCTATGGGAAGAGCACACAGCCTGAACTGCAAGAGGAAGAGGCAGCTTGATTGCTCAGGGCATGAATGAGACAATTGCCAACAGAGAAGCTGTAAAATGCAATACCACAACTGGGCCTCTCCTTTCTTGCATAGTCTCATGTGCTTAGCACACCAGGAATGGGTGGTGTAGCTAGAAGGTGACCCAGCCACACAAGGGACAGCACGAAATCCACAAATACCACCTTAAGTGAAAACACATCTTCACAATAAAGAGACATTGAAAAGAAAGACAGAGGAAATCTCACTGCCTGAGAGATCACCAGAAAAAGAGAACAAGGTTTTTGGAAAGAGATGACAGTGAGCTCCTGTTCAACGGAACGCTGGGTTCATGATATCACCCAACATCCAAGGGATGGAGACCACTGAGTGACCTCAGGAGAGAGGGGAAGGATAGAGGTCGTAGCCACAGGACCACGGAACAGAAACTACTGAACTACGAGCCCAGATGACACCGATGTGATCATCCTGGTTTTTAATCTTCTTATGGGATGCGGAGAAAGATTTATAAACGTCTACTTCCTGTGGATGGCCTTGGAAAAAAGATTAAAACTGCGTATATAAGTTACTAGAAGCGGCGTCTGCACCCGAATGCAGGAGCCTCTCAGCTCATCCTCTAACTAAATGGTCCTGCTGGGCCTGTCCTGGCACTGGCGTTACGATGTGTAAATTTTATTGACTACATTTTCAAGTCACACTGCATAACCGATTGCTTACCCTGTCAAGAAAGGGAGAGGCTGTTAAAAAAACAACAAAATAAAGGAGTGGGGATTTCAGCTCATCCTCGGCTCTCACAAAGATATATGAAGATTGGCAAGTTAAGCTCATCTAATTAAACAAATCTCTGTTGGACAAAGATTAGCTGAGAAGAGATTCAGAAATAATGGATTTAAAGGTTTTTACCCCTTTACGTCACAATTATAAAAGTGCACCCATCATTAAAAATGCATCCGGAGAAAGCCAAAGGTGGCTGGCGGAAAGGCAATTCGGCCAGCGCCTATTGAGTGCATCTGTAGCTGGCATTTTCTTTGGGCCACAAACCAGCTCCTAAAGAAAGACACGGAGACTTATTATTAATTATGAATGCTCAGCCTCAGCGTAGGCTTGTCCCATTGGCTCTTTTAAATTAATTTAACCTGTTTCTCTTCATCTACATTTGTTCTGTTTGTCCTGCTTTCCTGCTTCCTCTGTGTGTGTCCGTCTGTCCCCTGGTGTCTCCTTAGCATCCTTTTCTTTCTTCTTCAAGCCCAAATTCCTCCTCCTCCTTACTCTCCCTGCCTGCAAGTCCTGCCTATACCTACCTCCCCTGCTATTGGCTGTTCAGCTTTTTATTAGACTAGTCAGGTGTCTTAGGCAGGCAAGATAAAACAGCAATACATCTTTACATAATTAAACAAGTGCAACACATTCTTACATAGTTAAACAAATATTCCACAACATACATTGTTGTTAAGGCCCTGGAACTGAACAGAGTCTTGCTTTTCATTTCGGATGCAAACCCAGCCCCTTAAAGGCTTCCAACCCAAGAGTTCTTCAGGCCACGCAAACAAAAGCAGCCTGCACCAGGATGACGTCAGTGATGAGTCTGTTCAACAGGACAAATGGATCCCCATCCATGGTGTGTGTGTGCGTCTGTGTGTGTGTGCGCGTGCATGCATGTGTGTGTGCGTGTGTATGTGTGTGCGTGTGAGTGTGTGTGTGCTGAGGTTCTTTTCTCTTTTATTTATCTTTTTTGGAAGGAGGGAATGGCTTGAAATAATTGATCTGTAATTTTTCACCGGCATTCAGTGCAACAGAAAGAAGCCCCAACCTCAAAATAGAAATATGAAGCAGATGGTGACATTATAAATAGAAAGGGCTAGAAAAAAAGATTTTAAAATACAAATGGAGTGGGCTCTGGTGGCATATGCCTTTAATCTCAGCCCAAGGAGGCAGACACTGGTAGATCTCTGACTTTTAAGCCAGCCTGGTCTACAGAGTAAGTTCCAGGATAGCCAGGGCTACACAGAGAAATTGTCTCAAAACAAACACAAACAAAAACAACCCAAATGAGAGCCACAGGTGTTGGCATGCACCTTTAGTCACAGAACTTGGGAGACAGAGGCAGGTGTATCTCTTCAAGTTCAAGACCAGCCTGGTCTACATAAGTCTAGCTACATAATTGTCTCAATAACAAAAAGAATAAAAGTCATCACTGACTTAGGAGATCATTGTGTTAGGGCTTCAGAAAAAGTTAACATACTCAAAGGATCGGAGAAGACAGGGAACAGAAACAAGAGTGAGACCCACATTGGCTGAGGCCCACAGGTCCAGGGGAACATCATCTAAGGTTCATGAGTGAGACCCACA
>NC_022015.1:84599023-84627982 GCF_000317375.1 Microtus ochrogaster
ACAGGTCCAGGGGAACATCATCTAAGGTTCATGAGTGAGACCCACATTGGCTGAGGCCCACAGGTCCAGGGGAACATCATCTAAGGTTCATGAGTCACTTCTGATGCCTGTACTCACCCACGCCCTTCCCTCCACGCCAACCCAGCCCCTCCTATAGTTTATCCCTCTGGGAAGCCTTCGCTTGCGCCACAACCTGATTCTGAATTGCTACTTTACCCCTGAGAGTCATAATCTCATTCACGGGCTGTGGAACTTTGTCGGGTACCACCCCGGGTTCACCATTTCTTCCATTAAAGTTTCTGGTAGAAATGATGCACACTTGTTCGCAGAAAATTGCAAAAGCACTCAGAAGTTTTGAGAATTAAACACAATTCTGTGACCCCAAACCACTGTCTGTCCTTGGGTGGGCTTTCTCTATTTTCTGGATTTTTAATGAAGTTCAGATTATATATAAGAGCTATAACATATATTAAATATTCTCCAGTGGTGCTCAGATCTATGTGATTTATGAGGCTAGGATTTTGTTGAAATCTCTTGTCTACTGTGAAGATCACAGACTTCAAGCAGACAGCCAGGTGAACCCTCACATTTGAACAACCAAGTAAGCACTACCTGGGCCAAGATCTAAAGCATGTCTAGCCCCGCCCCTCAACCCTTGGCCCCTCCCACACACTGCAGTCCCTGCCCTCCATCATGGCAGAAGAGCACACTGCTGGAGTTTCAATTTTCAGTGGATTCGTTGGCAACCTACTTCTCTGTCTGGCTCTTTTTCTCAACATAATGCCTATGTGGCTTTCCCATATGGTTCGTAAAACATTATATTTTTATTGTAGAGTGACATTCCACAGACGCGATATGCCATATCAATGTGGCCAGCTTCTAGTTTGGGGACATTTGTTTTTTTTTTTTTATAGTTTGGTGCTACTATGAAGAAATATGCTATGAATAATATTATTGCACATTTTGTTAGTGGACATTCATGGTATAGATTACATACATATGTGTATGTATGTATGTATGCATGTATGTATATGTATTTTCTTTTGATGGTACTGCTGGATACTCCTCTAAGTAATTTGCTTGGCACATGCCTGCTAGTAGTGTAAAGTCCCTGTTGCTCCATGTAGTTTCTGACACCTCACCGTAGCCATGGTGACAGACATGCATCAGGAGTTCACTGAGGCCTCCTGCATAGCTCACTGAGGGTTAACCACAGACAGACTTCTCCCACGCTCCTTAGCTGTTTGGATGCTCGCTTGGGACGCGTGTGCCTTGGCTACGGATGCCCACACAGATGCAAGACTTGTGACCATCACTTCACTGTTGTAACCTCAGCAATCACAGGTGACTGTGTAGACTGGAGCCCAGGAAGTAAGAGTGAAATGAATGTGACGAGGTCATTTAGATCTTTAAACCCGTTCTGTTCCCGTCTGTACTTTGACATTGACACAAGGAAGCAGCAGAAAGCAATGGAGAGAGGAAGGGGAGGGGGAGAGGAATGGGGAAGGGAGAAGAGTGGGGGAGGGGGAGAAGTAGGGGAGGGGGGGAGTAATGGAGGAAGGGAGAGTAATGGGGGAGGGGGAGGGAGAGGAGTGGATGAGGGGGATGAATGGGGAGGGAGAGGAATGGGGAAGGGAGAAGAGTGGGGGAAGGAAGTAATGGGGGAGGGGGACAGAGAGGAAGGGGGGCGGGGAGATGCACCCTAGACCGGTAGATAGATGGGGTCAGGGAGCATGCAGACCTGAGGAGTAAGAACTGGGGAACGGTAAGCTTTGGGAAACCTTCAGTAGAATTGGCGCTCATTATAGCATCTTCTTTCTCAACTTCCCCAAACTACACTCTGGATTCTTCTATATCTGGATTTACTCAACAGAAAACCGTCAAGCTACAGCCTGCTAGCTCCAGATAGATTGTAACGGAGTAAAAAATGATCAGATTTGTAGTCAAAGCCAAAACAACCCCCCCCCCCATTTCCTAGCACTGTTGCACATCTCTGTCTTCTCGAATATGGATGAGAGACCTGTGACGCCTGTCATTTAAAATCCGCATGAAGGACAAACGAGGCAGAAAATACCCACTTGAATTCTGCATATTGTTTCCTAGTTATCAGAGGAAACATCCCTGGTGATCCATTTACTTCCTTTATGCAAGCCTAGGTCACATGAGCCAGATAAAAACTTAAAGGTGGCCCAAAGCCAAATCACATTAATTAGGTGTTTCTTGGGTTTCACCTACTTTTTCTCTCGTTCTGCAAACAAGCAGAAAGGTTAGCATTCTTGGGAAACACGCTGTCAAGCAGGCTTTTAGAGTGGATGTCCTGTAAAACAAGACATATTTCTGGAGATTAGTTCTCATCTTAGCTAAAGAGCACTAATAGGATGGAAAATTTATCTAATGAAAGACCAACATGGTTTTTCCTGCCTTCATTTCTGAAACACGTCTGGTTAAACAAATCTGCATGGCATTAAAATCCGTAATTTCTATTTCAAAATATTTCCCATTGCCTGTTTGTTCCTATTTCATTCAGTAGTCTAGACCAGTGGTCTGTAAAACATGCTTGCTGCCTTACAAACAGGTTTATTGGAATGAACTTATGTCCATTCATCTGTGTGTACCCATGGCTGCCTTCTAGCTGGGCTCCCGGTTATGTGGTTGTGACAGGAACCATTTGCCTAGCAAAGGCTGAAATGGTCACCATCTCTGGACTACGGATGCCATGAGAAACCTGGTATTTCTCAGAGTTTGATCCCGTAATCCCAGCTGGGCAGCATTCCTTTGGACTGGTGAGAAGGCTCTCCAACCACCCCACCCCTTTTGAAACAAAAATTAAAGTCTTGCAGATCAACTGGGATTAAGACCTATTTCATAGAGTCTTAGTCCCAACGAAAACCTGAGTTCCACCCAATAAACCAGGTCTGGCACTGCAGACTTGGAATACCAGCGCTCAGGGTGGGGGTGGAGGCAGGGGCAGGAGGAGAAGACGTTCAAGATTATCCTGGGCTGCACAGCAAGTTTGAAAACAGCCTGGAAACCCTGTCTCATATAAACAAGATGTATATGTGATCATGTCTTGATTATATCTTCTCACTGTAGACATTAGATACTGATGAGCCACGAGGAATGTCAGGATCTTAATTTTATACTCAGCAACTTATGAGTAAACACAAAATCCAGAAATGGCCTCTAAGGTTTTTTTTTTTTTAAATCACTTTTAATATATCAAAAGAGACTATTGTGATAAAGAAAGGAAAGATGAGCCTAGAAACTGCCAATCTTGAAAATTAGCTTTACAATCCTAGTTGAAGGTTTCTTCATTCTGCAACGTTTTGTTTTGTGCTGTGGGATACATGAGCAGATGCTGGCAGTCAGAGAAGTCACCGGATGCAGACTTTCCCTCCTGGAGTATCCGACAGGGTGACTGGGCAGAGGCAGGGGAGCCTCAAGCTCCTGGATTGTTTTTATGTAACTGCTCATTCCACACCTGTAAAACCTCCAATATTCCAGGGCAAGGGTCAGCAGTCGTCCTCAGGCCAACTTCGCGGGACCGCCAGTGAATAATGTTTTTGCTTTTCTCATTAATTTTTTTTAAAAACACTCGTGTGTGTGTGTGTGTGTGTGCGTGCATGCGTGTGTGTGAGTGTGTGTGTGAGTGTGTGTGCGTACGTGCGTGCGTGTGTGTGTGAGTGTGTGCGTGCGTGCGTGTGTGCGTGTGTGTGCGCGCGTGTGTGTGAGTGTGTGCGTGCGTGCGTGTGTGTGCGCGTGTGTGTGCGTGTGTGTACGTGCGTGCGTGTGTGTGCATGTGTGTGTGCGTGCGTGCGTGTGTGTGTCCATGCGTGTGCGTGTGTGTGTGTGAGTGTGTGTGAGTGTGTGTGTGCGTGTGTGTGTGTGCGTGTGTGCGCGCACACGTGTGTGTGTGTGTGCGCGCACGCACATGCCACAGCACATGTGTGGAGGTCAAAGGATAATTTGCAGAAGTTGGTTCTTTTCTTCTACCATGTAGGTTTGGTGCTAAGTGCCTTTATCCACTGAGCCATCTTGCTGGCCACGCTTTTTAAAGATTCTTTTATATATATTTTTTATTTGATTATTTTGGTTTTCCAAAGACAGGGTTTCTCCGTGTAGCCCTGGCTATACTGGAACTTGCTCTGTAGACCAGGTTGGCCTCTAACTCACGGAGATCCACCTGCCTCTGCCTCCTGAGTGCTGGGATAAAAGGTGTGAACCACCACTGCACACCATTTTTTTAAGGGTCATTTAATAAAACAGAAGAAGGGAAAGCCATTGTAGAAATAGCAGCAGTAACAGCAACTTGGACCCGGAGAGGCGTGAACTCTTAGACTCTGGTTCTTTGTGGGGGCACTGTGCACACCCTGTTACACGGGTCGGATGACAGACAGTGAGGCATTTAGTAGATTACCAGCTCATTCAACCATGAGGAGCAACGACAAAGGAAGAGGCCTTATCAAGAAACATCACATCCTGTAAGAGCAACGCCCAACTGTGATCATCTCAGCCAGCTGCCCGGGAACCCATTTTGGGAGAAGCTACTATTTAATTTATAAAGGTAGGAATACGCATTGCTATCATGACATGACGGGTAAATGAATCGGGGGCAGGGATTACACCTTGGTTTTGGATGTCAGTCAAGGGCAGTTTTCGCCTCTCACGTGTTATGTTTTTACAACGAAGATTTATTCTTGTAGGATTCACATAAATAAAATAAAATAAATATCTAAAAGTAGAAATAACCAAACTAGATCCAGAAAAAAAAACTAAAATCAAAAATAATCCAAACCAGACTAGGATCCGAAGGATTAACTGAAGAGCGTGAGGTGCTCAGCCAGAACTGAGTGCTGTGCAGCCTGCTCATAGTTCCGGGTGGGGTGCGCATTTTGTAGATGTTCTTTCTCATTTCCATGCTCTGATAAAGCAGGCGGTTGTGCTACCTCTAGTTTAACAGATGTAGAAATTTAGGATTACAGAAATTAAAAACCCAAGCTGGGTGTGGTATCACACCACTTGGGAAGTGGAGGGAGGAAGGGACACTGGAGTCCAAGGTCATCCTCAGTGACACAGGGTGCTCAAGGCTAACCTGGGCTAACGGGGCAGCCTTAACCCCTGTGCTGGTTAGGTTTTTGTAGACTTGATCCCAGTCATTTGGGAAGTGGTAACCCCAGCTGAAAAAAAATGCCCCCACAGACTAGGAGCCAAGGGGCAAGCCCAGGGTGCACATTTTTATTGATGAGTAACTGGGTGAGGGCCCAGCTCACTTGGGGGAGGAGCCAAGCCAGGCAGGCGGTTCAGAGCAATAGAAGCCAAGCCAAGGGGAGCAAGCGGTTAGAGTTTTCCTCCATAGCTTCTACCTCATTAGTTCCTGCCTTGGGCTCCTGTCCTGATTTCCCTGGATAGCGATATCTGTAAACTGAGCCAACTTTTCCTCTCCGAGCTGATTTTGGTCATGACATTTTATCACAGCAATAGAAACCCTAACCAACATCCATTCCCCCCCCCAAAAAAAAGGAAAAATGAAGAAACTTGAGGCCAGAGAAATGGCTTTGTCAATAAAGTGTTTGTTGTGCCAACATGAATGGTGAGTTCTAATCCCCTGTTATCTACATTTAAAACACAGACAGAACCCTGGGTGCTGGGCAGGCATTAACAGGAGCTGGAAGGTAGAGACAGGGATCCCTGGAGCTCAGTGGCCAGCCAGGCAGGGACAGAAGATCCCTGGAGCTCAGTGGCCAGCCGGGGCGGAGACAGGGATCCCTGGAGCTCACTGGCCAGCCAGGCAGGGACAGAGGATCCCTGGAGCTCACTGGCCAGCCAGGCAGGGACAGAGGATCCCTGGAGCTCACTGGCCAGCCAGAGCAGGGACAGGGGATCCCTGGAGCTCACTGGCCAGCCAGCGTAGCCAATCCATGAGCTCCAGGTTCAGTGAGAGCATCTGTTCCAAAAAATGTAAGGTAGAAAGCAACGGATGAAGACAGCCAGTACTGACTGACCTCTGACCTCCACACTTACATGCACAGGCATGTCCATGTCTATCTATATGAATGTATACATACAACACACACACACAGTACCAAAAAAAAACATTTTAAATTAAGAGGTTCACGCAAGGTCACATGGCAAAAGGTATCAAAGCTGAGATTTGACCCAAATTTTTTTCTCTAGATCCCAAGTACTTAACCAGTACCCTGTGCCCAACAGGTTCACTTCTTTAACTCCATATTGTACACTTATATCAGAAATAAAAGA
Organism: Microtus ochrogaster; assembly: GCF_000317375.1. Taxonomy (NCBI): domain Eukaryota; kingdom Metazoa; phylum Chordata; class Mammalia; order Rodentia; family Cricetidae; genus Microtus; species Microtus ochrogaster. The sequence goes on from NC_022015.1 coordinate 84,605,282, forward strand.
CTTTGAAGTTCACCAAAGAACAGTCATTATCACCAAGGGGAAAGCGAGTCTTCAGTGATTCCAGGGGCGACAAGAGGCACCCATCATGAAGTCAGGGTGAGAAGGGACCTGGCATGCCTGTCTCTGGTAACCGATAGGGTCACCAGAACACCAAAAAGCCCTCCAGCTTCCCTGGTGATCATGCCACCCACGACGAACGACGACAGGTTCTCATGGCTTCTGTCTCAGCGCTCTTCCCCCACTCACAACTTCATGTCGGATTTCATATTGGATGGTCGCTAAACACACCTTTGGCCTGTAAGTGCTAATGGGTCTTCTGAGATCTTAAATCCTAAATGGCAGAGACTTATCTGAATGACACCACACCTGCCACCTGCGGAGAGGCTCTTGGTGAATTAATTGCCACAAAGGAATGCTCATAAACAGTTCTGATGCCAAGTTGAGGGAGGATGACACACGGGGAGAAACTCCCTGTTGGTGCCGCCAATTAGAGACTATCACAGTGAGAGTAACTTGAAAGCTGAAAACAATGAAGTCATGGGTGGTGCCAAGAACTTTGACAGGGAAGGAGATGCGTGGATTAATACAGTGTGTTTGTACAGTCACATAGCTGCGTGGATTAATCCAGTGTTTGTGCAGTCACGTAGCTGCGTGGATTAAACCAGTGTTTGTGCAGTCACGTAGCTGCGTGGATCAATCCAGTGTTTGTGCAGTCACCTAGCTGCGTGGATTAATCCAGTGTCTGTGCAGTCACGTAGCTGCGTGGATCAATCCAGTGTTATGCAGTCATGTGGCTGCGTGGATTAATACAGTGCACTTGTGTGGTCATGTAGCCACAGTCATCTTTTATATGAAAACAGATACAGATCCCTTAAGCCACTTTCAAATAAACAATAAGGAGGTACTTGCTGCTCTGTTACCACGCTAACCAAGACTGTGTGTCCCACAACTCCTGGAAGACTACTCAAGTCACACATCAGCGTGCAGTGTGGGCCCCCTGAACGTTGCCATAGAGAAAGGAAATGCTGTGCTTATAGTGTCCATCAGACTAAAGTCTTTAAGGCAGCTTGGTGTAGTCACAAACCTAGGGAAAAAGCGACCATCACCGTGGGGGAGGTGAGACTCACGGAGGCTCTCAGAGCCCTGACTGCTGCTGTTTTCTGGGGCCTGGGTGCTCTGCGCTCCTAGACGCCTTCTGTCCACACTCCTTGCATTGCCAGGCGCTGACTGGCCCCCCTTCATGGACAAAGGCATTTGCAGAAAGAGCTATGAGTGCTTCTTAAAGCAGGAAGAGTCAGCAGCATCTCCATCCTGTCCCAGAAAACCCCAAAGGCACCCAGATGCATCCTTCCCCCCTTTGGAAATGAGTGGCACAGCAAAAGGTCAGGTTAAACACGGATCTTCCGCTGATTATCCTGGCTCATCTCAGCCTTTAAAGTACGGATGCAAATGACGGAGACCTGCGAGTCAGCCCTCACATTTAAATATAAAATAGAGGGCTGGATATCTCAAACGCCTAAATTACTATTAATCACATGCAAATACCAGCTCATGCATATCCTTTATATCTGAAGGGAACGAACGACTGCTTCGAAATCTTCCTTCAACAACCCTTCAACTAGCTAATGCTTTCGAGGTATTCTAGGAGAAGAAACAAGGCCGTCTGCTCTAGTATTGAAGGGATAAGGTTCGTTTGAAAATATCCAGGAACCAATCACGAGAATAGAAATGACATTTAATCGTGGTCAGATACATGTCCATTCAAAGTATCACTTCCTAAAAAAAAGTTCATCAAAACTATATTGCTATAGCAAAGCACGGTAGCACATGGTATAATCCCAGCACTCGGCAGGCTGATGCAGAACACCAGCCAAGAGTTCAAGGCCATCCTGGGCTACAGAGCCAATTTAAGGCAAGCCTGGACAGGTGAGAGAAGCTCAAAACAACAACCAATGTACGGTCAATGCTCCCCACATCGAGCACTTAAAAAACAAACAGAACAACAACTCTTCTGTGTTCCAAACATAACGGGTGCCTGGTTTTAAGCCTTGAAATAATTTGCCAAATTCCAGTCTAATTATGACCGAGATTCAAGTCAACTATTGAGTTCTAGAAAGAACTTTTTTCAGATTCCAGCTGGCAGCAGTGGAGACTCCAGATAACGTCAAAATATGCCACAGAGTAGGAAAGGAGTCAATTAAAACAAAGGGGGGGAAGCTATTTTCTTTCTGGGTTTAGCCTCTAAAAAATGCTTCTGTGTACAGCTTATTCTATTTGCTTAGAGTGTAAGTTTTTCTGAAATTTACCCTAACTTTCCTGGAAGCCAAAACGAAAACCCATTCTTTGTGCAGGGCAAACAACAACAGAAGACCTTGAATTTATTTAAAAATAACACATTTGTTACCCGTACATCACTTGAATATAGAACTATAGAGACCTTGAGATACTGCAACTTTATTGCTATGGCCTCCTTCACTTGGAAAACCATACAATTATAGTTTTTTGACCAAAAAAACATGTTACTATATCCTAATGACAGTGTATAGTGTTTGCATTAAAACTGAGATTCTACCCTTGAGGAAGGCCCAGAGGTTGTCAAAGAATCTTCTGTAAACTCCAGGTGAGCTTATACTTCAGCGGGGGTGTGGGCAAAGGAAGGAAAAGTGAAGACAGATCCAGGTATAGTGCCCGCATAGGGCGCCTACTATTCTAGTATTTGCAACGTTTATCTTCCAGTTACAGTCTAAGGCAGATCAATAATCAATACAGAATTATGTTACCGGATTGTTAAGCTAGCCTGGGCTTTGAGAATGACTTTTACTGGAAACAGTTGCAAGCAGGTGAGGCCACATGAATTATTCATGGTGTACAGTGTGCCAACCCTGAATGCCGTCACGCTCCTGACATGTGTGTGTGCCTCCTGACGAGTGTGCACGTCTGAAGCCGATCCAGGCTCCTGAGTCCTCCAAGTGCTGGGGAGGACGGAGAGGACGGCAAAGCTGAGCTGGCCTGAGGTGCTGCGCGCTGCTCAGATGAGTAGGAAGCAAAGGAGGGAGGGACAAAGCCACTGCTTCTGTGGCTTCACCCACTCCCTGCTCTCCAGAAACCAAAATAAGCCCCATGCTCATGTCCTTTGGAGTCTGCAGTGATGGCCAGGGCTGTGGGTTTTGATGACCGTGTCAGGCTACCTTTGAGGCAGTCTGGGAGATGAGGTATTGGCCGCCAGCAGTGGGGGATGAGGTGACTCCCAAAGCCAGCCTTGCCAGGGAAGGTTTTAGGAAGGTTCTCCTAAAACACACCTGCAGAGAAAATATCCCAGGGGCACCATCCAAACTCCAACAAAACTCTCAGAAACACAATCCCAAGTGTTTGGCCATGGTTACTGAGGATGTCTTTAAAGTACCCAATGGATTGGCCTGCCGGGCTGCTGTGTACAAAACAGTCCCGTCCAGCCTGACACCCCGCATTTATTAATATCTACCGATGTTGACATCTGAGCTACGCATTTTACGTTTATCCACACTTTAGGAATACACAGATTACCATGTTAATGTGTCAAAACAAGCACAAGATGGCTTTACCCATGGAAAGAGCCCTGTACCGTTCCTTCTCACTAAAGATGAAGTCTCCCCCTAGACAGAATAAATGCCAAATTTACAAATCAATGCTCAAACCTTGGCAGTTTTCGGAGACGTGGTGAGGGTCTATGACTGCCGTCATTTCCAGGGCATTAACCTGTCCCAGCCTCTGAGTTTCGGCTTCGCTTCACCTGGCTCTGGCACTCAGAAGGACTGAGTCCACCCTTCAGAGGCTAGGCTGGGCCTGGCTCTCTTCCCAGGAGTCTGTGGGCTGAGTTAACTCAGGGAGGGGTGTGTGAGTGGGCGTGCTGCTGGCCCAGGAAGGACGGGGAGTTTCCTGTGTGAAGCTACACCTACACCGAGAGCTCTCCTCCCAGCCTCCCCACAGCCCGAGGACCGCTGGTAAGAGCCTCTCGGATCACCAGACCTCACAAGAGGGCTGGCCGTCCCCAGAAGCTGCCCAGAAAGCATGCCAGGAATGTTCCTCAGATTTCACCCCACTTTTCACAACCCAGCATCCAGATTCTGGTCCCTGTCATTCACAGTAGCTCAAAGAGGAGAGAGCGAGAAAAGGACGACACCCCCCCCCCCTTCCCGCTCTACCAGACTCCCGCTTCCACCTTTCCCTAAATGAATTATCGTCATAACCAGATGGGCTCTTATTACTCTTTATAATACTAGGATTTTAAAAATACTGCAACTAGCCGGGCAGTGGTGGCGCACGCCTGTAATCCCAGCACTTGGGAGGCAGAGACAGGCGGATCTCTGTGAGTTCGAGGCCAGCCTGGTCTACCAAGGGAGTTCCAGTACAGGCTCCAAAGCCACAGAGAAACCCTGTCTCGAAAAAACAAAACAAAACAAAAAAAAACCTGCAACTGTAGAGACTCTTCTTCCAGCATCTGCTCATCTTGGCTCTGGAAACTTCCCTGACAGAGCACAGGCGTGGGCCTGGCTTTGAACCACATCCTAGCAGGTGTCTGCTGGCTGAAAACAATGGCCTTATATGGAAAGGCACGCCCCTTCGTCAGGAGTACCTGAGAACAGCGACTTTGTGTGGACAGGATTCCTCCCTCCTTAGTTAGGAACACCTGAGGCTGGCTTGGATTACCTGGTTACTTCTGGACACCTCGGATTTTTACATGTTAGGAAAGTTATGGAGGCACAGCTTAAATGGGAGAGGACACTTAAGACAAACGCCCTCGGCATCAGATATGGGGATGGCCTAGGAGAGAGAGGGAGACGACACACTTGTTCTGGGTGCGGGGCAAGAACCCTGCCCTGCTTCAACAGAGACTCAAGCACCGAGCCCCATTCTGAGACGTTAATCTAATGCAAAGGCCAGGGTCACTCACTGGGGACACACTGGTTAAACACAAGTTTGATTAATTCAAGATTCTAGTTGCCCGTCTTCCTGCTGACTCGTTTGTTCTGCAGTGGCTCTGGTGGCTAGCCACATCCGTGGGTCCTCCATTCTCCCTTCCCTAGGGCAGAGCCACTGCCTGGGACTCAGGACCTCTGACAATGTTCTCTTGCCGTGGTGAAGTACCCAGGTGCCAGACACAGGGCCATAACTGAATCCCTCACTGATAAACTGTCACCTGCAGAGCCACCACTTGTCAGCTGGCTCCAAACAGCCAGTTGCATTGATAGAAATCCAATTACACCTGCGGCCCGTCGTGCTCATGACAGCAGTTCCTTGTTTCAGACCTAATGTCTAATTCTGTTATTGTCAGCCTCTCGAGGTTCCTACCTCCTGAACACCCCAGAAGTCTGTTGCGGTTGCATTCTTTATTCTGGATGGGTTTCGTTTAAATTACAAAGGAAGCTAGTCTCCTAAACTCAAATTACCATTCCTAGATAATTTTAAGTGGAAAGGCAAGAGAGGGTGTGGCGGGAGAGATGGCCCAGGCAGTGAAGTGCTTGATTCACAAGCTTGAGGGCCTGAGTTCCACCCTAAGAACCATGTAAAAAGCTGGGTGTAGTGGTGTGCGTGTGGCTCCATCGACATCAAGAAGGCGGGTGGAGACAGGAGAATCCCTGGCACTCCTGGCCCGGCTAGGCTAGCCAACTTGATGAGGTTTCAGGCCAAGGAGAGACTGACTCATACCAAATGGAAGGAGGTACCTGAGGAAGACACATGAGGTCATCCTCTGCCCTCCACCTGCTCACACACACACACACACACGCACACATGCACACACACACATGCACACTGCACGCACACATATACACACACAGAATGCGGAAGTGGGGAGAGGAACGAAGTCTTGTATGCCTCATCGACTTTCTGGGGCTAAAACGGTTCTGGCTGAAAGTATGGCTTTTCTGCCCATCCTAAGCAGGGGAACTAAGAACAGAGACCATTCAGTACGAGAAGTCACTTCCAGGACAGCAATTCCTCCCTGATTAGCATCCTCCACATCTGACCTCTGTTGGACCAGAGACATCATCTGCTTGGCAATTTATTAGAATCAAACAAACTGTTAAAACACTCAGCCACTTTGTAGTTAAATGACCATGGTGCGCTACAAACCCAGAGACACAGCTGGGTGTCCCTGACCTGACGGGACCAGGTCACCTTTGAAGACAGGAAGAGCTTTCCTAAACCCTGGTCCTCCCACTGCCCCTGAGAAAGTGACTGTCACATGGTAAACACATCAGCGTGTGCTCAGAGGCACACCCACCTATCTTTGAGAAATGCTTGACTGAACATTGTTAAACAGGCTTCTTAGCAGGTTTGATATTAATGCACTTGTGAGCCATGTAACTAAGAGATGAAAAAGATAAGAAGCATTTCATAAATCTATTTGCCCAGAGTAGCTCTGAGCCTTGTGTAACTATTAACCACAGTTTGGTGGGTGATGCTATGCTAAAAACCATGGGAAGGGATTTAAGAGAAACTTTACACTATAGTTCAAAAGATGAGAAGTCCTTAAAGGCCAAAGAACTATGGGACTTGCCCGAAAATTGAAGATACAATTTGAAAATTTTTCTGTGGGTGATGCTGGGTCTTGCCATTTGAAGGCTGTGATGGACCCTCGTGGTTCCTCCTGTAGACAGGAATGGCCTGTGACCATGCTATTTTACCCTGGGGATCACATGCTACAAACAGCAAACCTGACAAGGATCGCATTAAAAGCCTAGGGTGATTTTGCAATTACAGAATAGAAGATGAAGCCAAGCAGAATGTGATTCGCAATGGGATGAGCTGTGAGCGAGGGAAATATCTCCGATCTCAGTAATGAAGCAGCCGCAGGGTCCCTTGCTTCATCTTTCAAACTAAGCAGGAGAGACAGAAACCCAAAACAAATAGAATTTTGTAAGAAAAAATGACTGCACTGTGAAACTAAATTTATTAAAATGTCATATTTAATAAGGAAGAAGGACCTGCTAGACCTTTCAAGAAAGACAGAGGGGAAAAAAAGCCCTGGAGTGTCATTTCCTCTGAACTTGGGTTCAGCGATGTCCAGCCCTAAGCCCTGGTGAGCAGCCTCAACTGGAGCTCAGCTCTGAGGATTCAAGAGATGGGTGTAGTGATACTGTGTTTGTGTTTTACCACATAAAGCTTGCCTGAAGAGCACAGTGCAGAGCTAAGCCACTAGAGGCCAGGCTGTGGTGGCACACACCTTTAATTCCAGTACTTAGGAGTACACACCTTTAATTTCAGCACTAGGAAGTTGGAGACAGGAAGGGATATTGCTGGGTGGAGAGAGGAATGTAAGACAGGAGGAGACAGGAGCTTAGGGCAGCCTAAGGATGCAGTCTGAGGATGCAGTCTGAGGATGCAGTCTGAGGATGCAGTCTGAGTATGCAGTCTGAAGTGCAGTCTGAGGATGCAGTCTGAGGATGCAGTCTGAGGATGCAGTCTGAGGATACAGTCCGAGGATGCAGTATGAAAATGCAGCTGAGGATGCTATCTGAGCATGCAGTCTGAGCATACAGTCTGAAGATGCAGCTGAGGATGCAGTCTGAGGATTGGTAGAGACAGGATAGCCCCTTGATTTGGTAGCAGGAAGAACTCTCTAGTGACTGGCTGTACTATTTCTCTGATCTCTCAGCTTTAACCCTGATATCTGACTCTAGGTTTTTCTTATTAATACAAATTAGAATTCGTGCACAGATAGGTTTCAAGGGCTGGAAGGCGTGTGGTTTGCCCCACACCTCAACAGACCTAAAACTAATAAGAGTCTGTGGTGCACGAGTCTCGCTCCATCATAGACCTGGGGTCTACTCTTCATCTCCCAACAGAGCCATGAGGCCAATTCTGAGATTGGACCATACACTTATGGATGTTACTAAGATGTCAGCCCCTACTGTATATGTCTCTATGTATCTTGGCTTCCTCAACTGCAGCTGAACTGTCTCAGTTTTATTCTGAGATTACATTTGCTGAGAACTTGTATAAAGATCCTCTCCCCCTTCCTCCTCATCTTCCCCCTTCCTCCCCTGTGTTGGGGATAGAACCCAGAGCCTTGTCCATGCTGTCTTCACTTCCTGCACCCAGCAGGCCAGCCCACACTGTTTCTTTAGAACACTTTGAAGCAGGAACCATCATCACCTCTTCTGTAAAACGGAGGCAAATAAAAGAGAAAGAAGTTAAAGATTGCTCAGGGTCTCTCTAAACACAAGCTTAGACACAAACAGTTAAGAATCTGGCAGCTTGCCTGAGGTAAAGACCATTATTAATGTCCTTTTTTTGTTTTTGTTTTGTTGTTGTTTTTTATTTTCAAGACAGGGTTTCTCTGTGTATCCTTGGCTGTCCTGGAACTCACTATGTGGACCAGGCTAGCCTCAAATTCAGAGATCCACCTGCCTCTGCCTCCTGGGTGCTGGGATTAAAGGTGTGTGCATCACCACATCTGGCTCATTATTAATATCCTTTAACAGAGGAGGAAAGTAAAACCTCAAAGACCGCTGAGGTGTGATGGGCAGAGGGCTCCACACCTCCATCTCAGAGCTTGCATGTAAAGTTCTGCTGAAGGAGCACACACAGGTGGTGATCAGCATCAGTGCCGTCAGTGCCGGTGTTCGAGGCTGCAAGGGCTTTGTGTACCGAGACCACCCGCAGGATGCACTTGGTCAGAGGTTGTGCTCGCAGTCCCTCTTGGGAGACTCAGCAGACTCTGGGTTTCTACACCTGCCCCTTGCAGCAACATCATCCTCCCCTGGCTCTTAGGTCCCACCATTAGAGACAAATAAAAGCATTTTGTGTTTCCTGCACAAACAAGAGACACTCTCTTCAGTGTCTCTTGTCATAAATAAGATGTGGGAATAGTCGAATTATTCTGTTCCTGGGAAGGTTATAGGAAAAGAACATAAATTATTGACAAACAAGGAGATTCTATCTTTGTCCATGTAAAGTGGGCAAATATTGAGCAAATCAGCATGACTTTCTAGACTGTGGGTTTTTATAACTCGTGCATAATTACATTTCCATTTACCTCATGAGTGACACATGACAAGAGCAAACGCTCCTGTGGAAGCTCCTCCCTGGGGAATGCAGGGGTGCTGGTGACTCTGTGCCCAGAGAGCTGCACTTTATGCTGGCTTTCTTTGCTGATGAGGTAGGGGACAGAAGAAAACACCTGAAGACTCATACCTGCTGCGGAAATGCTACCACATCACCCCGTCTCTCCACATCTTTACCTCAGCCTTGCTCACAGCATTTCCAGAACCTTCTCTTTGGAAGTTGTGTTCAGAGTTAATAAGAAAAGAAAAAATGTTTCCCCTGAGCCGACAACACCAGTTCACCTTCCCAGGGCATGCTGGAGGACTTTATGATCAATACTCTGCATTTCCTTGTCTGTCTAACAACTCACTGGCAGTAAAAGCTTTAATTCCAGTCTCTAATGAGAGAACTGTTTCTATGGTCTCGAGCCCACTAATTACCCAGAAGACTTTTCCTGTTGACTTTGGAAACTCACGAAGTCTTATCTCTGTTTACATTCAGATCTGTCTCTCCCAAGAACATCATTTCCTCCCTCCACCAAAGGGAGCAGAGTAGTCACAGCATCACACAGGGAGTCAGGGTCCAGAAAGTCAGAGCAAAGAATCCTCCCACTCTGCTCCCTCCCACGAGCTTACACATTTTCCCTCAAAGACTTCCAAACAAGCAAGTTTTAAAAAAAATCCTGCAATCGAGCCTTACAAAAAAGCTAAGACTGGCGATGCCTTCCTGGCCGTGTCCACGGTCCCTAATCACCTTGACCCACCACAGTCAAAGACAAAATTATATTTAGAGCTGTTGCAAACGGTGGTCACATGATACCCCTGCAGGCTGCTGGGAGCCAGAGGGAGGGTTTTTACCACTAAAGCCAACTATTTGATAGATAAGCACCGGGAGGCTGTTCAAGATAAACCACAGAAGAATGGTGGATTCTAGGCTCCACCCCAGCCTCTGCCCGAGACATTTCAGCTCTTGTGCTTTATCTTCTGGGCCTCCAGTTAGGTCTTTATTTGAAGAAATGGCTCATGAAGACGCCCCAAATTACTCCCACCTTGCCCAGTCTGTTCATTTTAGAACAAAGGAAGATGGTGGTCAATGAGCAGACAGAGGGTCCAGAGTGAGTGATCCAGGCAGGATTTCCAACAGCCCCAGGCTCTGAGCAACACCCAGAAAAGTGTGTGCTCTTCCCAAATCACCAGGTTCATAGCTTGGTGGACCCATCATTCACTGCAGCTCTGTGTATGCCACCAAGCCTGACAATCAGTTTGATCCCTGGGATCCCATGAGGTAGAAGAGAACCAGCTCCCACATGTTGCCTTCTGAGTTCCACATGCGTGTTGTGGTACATGCGCCCCATCTCAAATGCACACAAAAACCTCTCCTTTAGATCTCCGCTGTGCAAAAAAGTAAAAAAAACAAAACAAAACAAACAAACAAACAAAAAAACAGGTTTTAGAATCAGCAACCAGCATCTGTCCAGGTCTCAGTGAACACATTTTCCTTTATCTTCTTTGCCCATAGAGCGATGCTGGAAAAGCAACGGCAATCAACCAAGGACGTTCTAACAGTTTGCTAGGCTGCTCTGATAAAATGCAGCAGGCTGGACAGCTTAGGCTACAGAGATCCACCTCTTACATTTCTGAAGGCTGAGGTCGAGGGATTGGCATGTTGGCATGTTTGCTTCCAAAACTTCCCTTGGCATGGGGATGACCACTGTCCTCCTTAGCTTTATTGCCAGTTTGTGACAAAGTGAAGTGGCCCAGAGGAAGAGGGGGTCTCACCTGAAGACTTGCCTCCATCAGACTGTGCTCTGGCCATGTCTGTGAGAGACTGGCTGTTGTTTTTACCTAATTTGGCTCTATTTACCAATAAACACTAGGCAGTCAGATGTTGGGTGAAAACCTGCTAGATCAGAGAAGCTGAAGAGCAACCGGCTGATCTTTCTTTTCAGCTGGAGACCCAGCAAGAGAGTGTCTCTCCATCCATCCTAAACCAAAAAGGCCTGTGGATCTCAAAGTCCCTCCCTACTCCTTCCTGTGTGTTTATCTGTCTTCCCAGGTCCTCCTTACTCTCTATGGCTAATTCTTGGCAACTAGTTGCTGGCTCCACCTCCTGATCCAAGGTCTCAGGGGTTCACAGTGTGATCAAATATCGCACAACCACTGACTCTGGTGCTGACTGATGTGAGAAGACCTGGCCCACTGTGGGCGGCACCATCACTATGCAGGTGAGCCTGAGCTGTGTAGGAAAGCTGGCTAAGCATAGGCCAGCGAGCGCCATTCCTCCATGATTTCGGCTTCAGTCCCTGTCCTGACTACTCTCTGCGGTAGACTGTGATCTAGAAGTACAAATCCTCTCCTCCCCAAATTTGCTTTTGGTCAGAATGTTTTATCACAGCAATAGAACAGCCAACTAAGACCCCACCTAGGCACTGTGACCCTTTACAATGCCACAGAACAACTAACCAAGACCCCACCTAGGCACTGTGACCCCTTACGGTACCCCAGAACAACCAAGACCCCACCTAGACACTGTGACCCCTTACGGTACCCCAGAACAACCAACTAAGACTCCACCTAGGCACTGTGACCCCTTACAATGTTCCTCACTGTACATACACAGACAGTGGCTCTGCCTCTGTGTGGATCTTGCTTCTCCCTTTTTAGGGGAAGGGTAAGGACATTAGTAACATTGGATGAATGTCCTCACAGTCCTCTTTAGATAAATGCCCTCATCTCTGAGCACGGTGGTCTCCTGAGGCTCTGAGAGTTAGGGCTCGGGCATGTGGGTTGGTGCCCTGGGTAACACAATTCGATCATAATGGATTCTGAATGACTTTTCACCCATGAGTGTGATGGCCCAGGGACACATAAGGCTTCTCTTGTTGTCTAGATTCAGAGAGAAGGCTCAGAACAGTCAATTTGTCACAACTGAAGCCTCAGGGTGCTGGAGGAGAGAGGATTCAGAAAACCCATCCTTCCCTTCTCTTTTCTCCTGTATGGGGTCAGAGAAAAACAGTTCTCAGCTTTCCCATAATCAGCACAACCCACCATCCTCCGGACACACCCACATCTCAGCTTATGTAAGGACATTTTTTAGGAGGGCAGTTTCTTTCTTTTTCTTTTCTTTTTTTTTTTTTTAAATTTAAGTGGCGCTTATAAAATAGTCTGAGTCAGAGACACGAATGGTTCCTGAAAAGTGCAGTGTGGAATGAAGAGCCCCAGTGTGGCAGCTCCCAAGACCGCAGCTACCTCGGGGCAAAAGCTGTGCTGTAGCGTGGTGAGCCGCCCTGATGAGCGGGCATTCGGCTTTACAAACAGCTGGCCTGCCCAGCAGCAGTGACGAGATGGAACCTGCCAGCAGCCAGCCCGCTTAGCTCAGGGCAGCAGCCCGCAGATGCCAGCAAGCAGAAGGGAGGGGACCCAGCGCAGCCAGAACCTGCCAGCAGGCTCCTACATATGTGACGTGTGCAAATGGCCGAGAAGGAGATGGGTATTTTGTTGACAGGCATCTAAACCTGATACAAGGAGACAGAACAAGACAAGGGCAATGTGAGAGTAACGCTTTCCATCACACAGAGAGAGCCTGCCCACCACTCAGTTTAACAAGCCAGTTGTTTAGGAAGCCTTATTTTTTAAATTTCAGTAACTATTTACTCTTTAAATCATCAGCTTTTGAATAAAATTCTCAAATCTTTTTCATATCAATGTGAAATTTCATACTTTTCCTTGAGATATTAAAAGATCGTTTTGTAACTGCTGTATGATGTCTTTAATAAAAATACTTTTAGAGAATATTTCCTTAAATTTATTTAAAAGTTTGGTTTAGAAATCCCTCTATATTCAGACCAATACAACTATAGAGGAAAATCATACCAGAAAGGAAGAAACAAGAGAAACTAATCTCTCCCCACCAAGGGAATGTGTTTACTAACCTTCCTGTTAATTAGGATTAAAAAATATCAGACACAGCCAGAAAGTGTTGGTGCTCATCTTTAATTCCAGCACTTAGAAGGCAGAGGCAGGAGGATCTCTATGAGTTCCAGGCCAACCTGGTCTACAGAGTGAGTTCCAGCGAGGACTGTTACACAGAGAAACCCTGTCAGAAAGAAAGAAAGAAAGAAAGAAAGAAAGAAAGAAAGAAAGAAAGAAAGAAAGAAAGAAAGAGAGAGAGAGAGAGGGAGGGAGGGAGGGAGGGAGGAAGGAAGGAAGGAAGGAAGGAAGGAAGGAAGGAAGGAAGGAAGGAAGGAAGGAAGGAAGGAAGGAAGGAAGGAAGGAAGGAAGGAAGGAAAACCAAAACCAAGCAAACAAGCAACAACAAAACAAGAGCCAGACACACAGCTAGGCATATTCTGTGGGAATTTGGAAGTCAGAGGACAGAGAGATGGTCTTAAAAGCCTGAGAGCAAAGCAGATTAGGAAACAGGAAAACGGCGTGAGCAGCCATCAGACAGGCAGCCACTCTGATGGCAGAGGCACGGGACACAACCTTTCAAGCCTTCGTGGGAAAGTACCACAGCCACACGTGTACACGCAAACCAAAGTCCTCATGGACCTGTTCCCAACCAACCACACCCATGGCAGGAACAGATGATCAGTTACACATGATTCCACTAACTTCTCACACAGCCTTTCTGAAAAACATGACCAAAAATTGACTGAAAGAGGAAGAAACTGAGCCCCAACCAAAGATGCCCAGGAATGTGGGACTGGTTTGGAATAAAATGTGGGAAGGGAGATGGAGAGGTGGTCCGTGGTTAAGAGGCTTTGCTGATGTCCCGGAGGACGGGAGTGCGACACCTAGACTCACATCAGGTGGCATCACTGCTCATACCCCAGCTTCATGCCCTCTTCCAGACCCTGCAAGCATCGTACTCACGCACACTCACGCACAGACAAACATAATTTTATAAAATAATAAAAATATAAACTGCTTTTTAAATACAGGAGGAGGAGAACCCCAACATGGTAAGTAGGTAGCAGGCCTAGAAATCAGCGAGTCCACAGCACAGCACATCAGAGACTCTGGGAAGTCAGTCACCCGGGAAGGAGAATTTCATCCAACAACTGCTGACCAAGAGGCTGGAAATCCTAGTGATGCTATTAATGCCTTCATTTCGCTTAGCAGAAAATGACTTGAAATTTCAAGTAAATTAAAAATCTCTAGAAGAGAAGGATTGTCTAACGCAAAGTAGCACATGTGAGACAAGAAGGGCCTTGATGAGGCTTGCAATTCTCTTTCAGAGCAGCGGCCCCAACCTTCCTAATGCCGCGACCCTTAATACAGCCCCTCAAGCTGTGCTGACCCCAACCATGAAATCATTCGGTTGCTACTTCATAAGTGGAATTTTACTACTGTCATGAATAGTGATGTAAATATCTGTGTTTTCCAATGGTCTTAGGTGATCCCTGTTGAAAGGGTCATTTGACCCCAAACACTATTTTAGAGCAAGACAGCTTTAGTACACAGAACAGTCTCTTCTCAGGCTGAGCAGGTGGCTCCGTCAGTAGCATGCTTGCTGCTCAAGTACGAGAGCCTCACCTCAAGCCCAGAGCCCTCATGAAAGGTCCGTGGTATGGTGTGAGCCTGCAGTCCTGGGAATGCGGAGGCAAAGATGGGAGGAGACCTGGGCCAAGCTTCAGTTCTAGTGAGAAGCCCTGTCTTAAAAATAAGGTGAGCAGGGTGATGGCGGTGCACAACTTTAATCCCAGCACTCAGGAGGCAGAGGCAGGAGGATCTCTGTGAGTTCGAGGCCAGCCTGGTCTACAGAGTGAGTGCCAGGACAGGCTCCAAAGCTAAACAGAGAAACCCTGTCTTGAAAAAAACAAACCAAAAACCAAACAAACAAATAATATGCAGAGCCAGTGAGGAAGACACCCATGTTGACCTCTGACCTCCACATGTTGACCTCTGACCTCCACATGTGCACCTGTCATACACATGCACGTGTAGGCTCAGTCATAATATTCGCCTCTGCTGTAGAGACTATGTCCTTTTGTGTTGCTTTAGTCTGTTTCTACTGATGAAACAAAGTCCCCGAGGCTGGGCACTTTATTCTAAAATGCAGCTGAGTTCACAGTTTTGAGAGCCGTGAGCGAGGCCTGAGTGAACTCGAGGCCATCTGCTCGGCCGTCGTAAGGACTTCATGGCAGATGGCAGGACCAGAAGCCCGAGAGATCCAAGAGCCTTGCTTCCCTGTTATATAACCCATCTTTCTAAACCCTCACTGTGCCGACTGATCTGCAATTCCCTCTGTAGATCAGGCTGGCCTGGAACTCACAGAGACCCGCCTGCTTCTGCCTCTGTTGCAGTTTTCTCAGAATTCTGCATCCAGAACAACTTCAAATCTGCTAGTTGAGATGGTTCAACCTCACAGACGATCCAGCCAAGTCTTGAGATAAGCTCTACAGTTCCCCATCACACAGATACCAAACAAAAAATTGTACACTCTTTTTCCCAGGACTTGATCACTATCCCAACATTCTCAGGGGCTCCTAAACATGTCATCACCTCCAGATAGTAGGAAGCTGTCTAGAGAACATGATGCTCACATTCCCAAGAGGTAGGGTGTGTGAGTTTTGATCATTCAGTAGATGCTTGCCATCATTTAGGGGGGTTGGGTACAAGTTGTTATTGGTCATGGTCAGGGAGGAAACTAAGCAAAGGAGATGAGAATCAGGGATCTCATTCTGAAAAGAAAAAAAGGGGCTTATAGAAATGATAGGATAAATAGGTAAATTATTGAATCTACTTTCAAACTAAAAAAGGAACTACTAGTCTCAAATAGCCTAAACTGTTATGAATTCTTGTATATTGATAGAAATTTAAGGTCATTTTGTTATGCTGTATTATATATTTCTATTCTTGTTTAAGATAGTGTACCAATGCAGCTCATTTAAAAATCTAATGTACAGTTCTATTGCAAACTTGAGAACTATTAAGGATAATAAAGACAGGTTAATAGTCATCTATAACAATCAAACATATTTTAGGCATATTTTCTTTTTTTGTTGTTTTTTTTTCGAGACAGGGTTTCTCTGTGGTTTTGGAGCCTGTCCTGGCACTAGCTCTTGTAGACCAGGCTGGCCTCGAACTCACAGAGATCCGCCTGCCTCTGCCTCCTGAGTGCTGGGATTAAAGGCGTGCACCACCACCGCCCGGCTTAGGCATATTTTCAAGATAAAACAGAGATATATTTTAATAGTTAGGTGGTCTTCAAACACTTCAGAGACCTATAGAATATATCATTTCAAATGTTTTAATAACATAAGGCTTTTTCATGACAAAGAGGGAGACTTCTGCTCCTGGCACCACCAATTTACTTCAAAAAAGGATGATGGGCACTGAAGAAACTCCATATGGAGTTTGCTTTCAATGTGGCAAAGCTAGCCACTGGGCAAAAAAATCTGCCATTGCCTTGACTGCTGACATTATGGGGTCCAAACTGGACAAGCAGGGCACAAAGGAAAGGAACTGTCAAATTTTGCCAAAACAAGGTAGAATAGTTCTTTAAAATTCCTGAATCACAGAAAAGTCTGTCAGATACTCTAGGCCTGTAGGCTGAAGATGAATGCCCCAGAGTTACAGAGGAACCTTGGGGGACTGTCCAGACAGCCGATGTTTCTGTCATTTCTATAGTTTTAGAAGTTGCTTGCTCTGTACTTCCTGTTTAGTCAAGTAATATTATATTCCTCTCAGGTCTTTGATGGGGTTGAAGACTAGATAATTATAGTTACAGTTTTCCTAAGTTATGATAGGAAGTAAAATAGGCACAAAACTTTGGACTCACCAAAAGGTGATAGATAATGGAGTAATTTCTGGATTTGCCAAATACAAAGGGACTGGATATTGTGCATGTAATTCTTACTTGATAATTGTTCTTATTGTATATCATTTCATTGTGTTAATGTTGACACCTTTTCTTTTTAGCTAGACAATAATTGATAATTGTTCTTGTTGTATATAGTTTTACAATGTTAGTCAAAACCTTTCCTTTTTATTTAGACAAAAAGGGAGAAACGTGGGAGATTTGTTTGTGTTGTTGCTCCAAGACCGCTAATTGAGTTGGACCTTGGTTCAGAGGGCAGAGTCCACGTTCAGCTGGCTGGAATGGACCATAGAGTTTCCTGGCTGACTCACAGAAGATAGAGGGACACACAGGAGGACTAAAGAGGGCCAAGAGCTGTGTGGGCTTTCAATCTGGGAAGGGGAAGAAGAGGGTAAGGTGGTCGTTTATTTATCCCTGCATCTCTCATGTTTATTCCCTAATATTTAACTCCCATGCTACATTTTTAATGAAACAATAAAAGAAGTCACAATAATGGAGTGCACACCTGTAATCCCAGCACTCAGGAGGCAGAGGCGGGAGAGCTGCTTGAAGTTCAAGACCAACCTGCCTTACATAGCAAGTTCTAAGACAGTCAGGACCCTGTTTCCCAAAACCTAAAACTAAAATAGAATAAAAATAGACACTGAAACATAAAAGGTCCAAAGTGTCAAAACAATCTTCATTCCTTCCTTTTTTACTTATTTGTGTGTGTGTGCATGTACGTGTGTGTGTGTGTGTGTGTGTGTGTGTGTGTGTGTGTGTGTGTTACTACAGAAATAACCCCGGGTCTCATGAATGCAAGGCAGGTGCTCTACCACTGAGCTACATTCCCAGTCCTACCAAAATGACACTTTAAAAATGTCTGTTTTAATCACATTTACCCACTGAGTATGTGGGCATGTGTCAAAGCACCCAGAGGTTAGGAGACAACTTCCTGTGGTCCATTCTCTCCTGCTATGTGAGTCCCAAGGTGCAAACTGAGTGCATCAGGCTTGGCGGCAAACACTTTTACATACAGAGTCACACAACCATAGCAATCATTAACATTTTTTTTTTATTTTTTGAGATCATAATATGATTACATCACTTCCCCAGTCCCTCCCTCCAAACTCTCCCATAACACTCCTCTCTACTTCTCTTTAAAATTCATGGCCTTGTTTTCAATCAACTGTGTTACAGGAATATCTGTATTTCTAAATATAACAAATGTTACCTTTTCCATGAAAGCTTTGTAAGTTTATGGGTTATGTTTACATTTATGGTCTATGGTCTATGGTCTATTCTGTGTGTGATGTGAGGTTAATTTTCCCCCATGTGGAAGCCACCATTATTGACAGTATTCCTTTATTTAATTGAATTAGTACATTTATAGAAAATAGATCAAATATATATATATATATATTTGATCTATATATATATATAGACCAAGAGGTCACTTACACGTATGTTTTCAGGACTGACCATTTGGTATTGGATAACCAACTGGTGTGCTCTTCCCAGCGAGACCACTTCTGTTCCCAGTTTTCCTTGGTAGTCTGTAGTTCTTTATATAGGGCTGAGTCCTTGAGGTCTTTCCCTGCTCACTCTGACACGTCTACTGTTGTTGTCCCTGTTTAGCTCACGTTTAGGCAGTCTTGGTGGTGACACCTTCCAGCTGTAGCTGTATGAAGAGACACCATCCCTTGTCCTCTGGCTCTTACAATCTTTCTGGCCCCTCTTTCTCAATGGTCTCTGAGCCCTAGGTCCAACGTTATTTAAAAACACCAAAAGTGCTTGCTGTGTGAGCATGAGAGCCTGAGTTGGCTTCCTGGGGCCCACAGAAAAGCCAGCTGTGATGCTGTGCACTTGTGCAGAAGCAGAGACAGGTAGGTCCCTGGGCTTGGCCAGCCTGGTGGAAGCAATGAGTGCCAAGTAAGACGGAGAGAGACCATCTCAACAATGGGGAGAGGTGTGACTGAAGAGACGCCAGAGGTTAACACCCGACCTCCACACATGTACAGAAGACATGTTCACATGTACACAATCTGAACACACCTCTATGTGCACACACACACACACAATCTGCATATATGTCTACATGCACACATACACAATCTGCAGAAAACAGATAGAGGATTTATAGCTTATGCCATGCTTATTTTATAAAACTATATTAATCAAGACAGTATGATACTGGTATAATGAAAAAATAATTGATCAAGGAAACCACAGACATTCTAGAAACAGAGCCATACTCTCATATTTTTAATTGATTTTCTGTAAATATACAAATCAGTAGAGGAATGCTGTTAATAATGGTGACATCCACATGGGGGGATTACAAAATGGACCATTGATATAAACATAACATAAACTTATAAAGCTCTCAGAAGAAAAAGAAGACCACTTTTGTTACCGTGTGGCTAGGCCAAGATTCTTCAGATAGGACACTAAAATCACAACTGATGGGCTATGATAAACTTCATTAAGTTTAAACAAGTCTCTTCCCTAAAAGATACTGTTAAGATCATCACTGGGACTGGAGAGATGGTTCAGTGGTTAAGAGCATCGGCTGCTCTTCCCAAGGAGCCAGGTTAAATTCCTGGTACCCACATGGAGGCCCACAATGGCCTGTAGTTTGAGGTCCAGGGAATTCAACACTTTCTTATGACCTCCGCAGGAACTAGGCACACATGTGATACACAAACATATGGAGGTAGACCGCTCATATACGTATTTTTTTGAAAATCAAATTTATGAAATATAGTGTCATTTCTCGATGTGGTGGTGCCTATTATTCCAATGCTCGGAAGGTGAAAACAGAATCAGGAGTTCAAGACCACCCTAGGCTATATAACAATTTCAAAGCCAGCCTAAGTCACACAAGAAGACCCTGTTTCAAAGGCTTGAGCTGTAACTCAGTGTGAAGGTGCACTCCTAGCTTGCCCCCTCCCCTGTCGTACACTTTCTCCCTCCTTCCCAATTAGAATCCCTGCTCCCATATCTCCATTCCCTCTTCATAGGAGCTGCCTCCCACTACAAAACCTGTGTCAATCTAATACCCAGACCAGGTGAAGACACCACAGACAAAACAAAACCATAAACCAATATCCCTGAGGAACACGGATGGAAACAATCTCAACAAAATACTTGTAAACTGACTACAAGCGTCTGTTAAAAAGACCACCTGTCACCAAAAGCAGGTTGGCTTTCTCCCAGTGGTCCAGGGGTGATTCAACATACATAAGTCAACAAAGGTAATAAATCATATAATTGAATTTAAGGACCAAAATCATGTGATCATGTCAATAGATGCAGAAAAGGACCCTTTATAAAACCCAACATCCTTCATGATAAAAGTACTAAGAAAACAGGACCAGAGGGAACATACCTCAACATAATAAAGGCTATATAGACGAAGAGTAAGAGTAATTAGTTTTTTTAAAAGTAAAAATAGTAAAATGGTTCGCATTTGTATATTTCCATTGCCTTTAAACCTAAGCTAATAATTTAGAATTTCATGTGTACAATACACACTGGCATTGGTTTGAAACCTCATGCTGGTTTCAAACACTCTTTTGGTTGATTATAGCTCACCTATGTTTCCATTTATTGTCTACAAGTGATTCATATAAAAGTCCATCTTTGGTCCTTCTGTGGGGACAGGACAAATCAGGCTCCCCCCATCCTGAGTGGCTGGGGAGTCCACAGTCTGCTCCGTAACTTACTTGGGAATATGAAGTGCTCTGGCCACAGAGGGAACCCACAAGTTCTACCTAACGATAAAGATTGGGTCACTCACTGACCCTAAAGAAGAGCTGAACCAACCTCCTGTGATTGCTGGATTCAAACTCACACTCTGAGGTAGGGAACTTCTCAGGACTTCCAAGTTCTCTCTACTGTCTGGAATAATTGTGGACTAGACATATGCTGAATCAGCTCAAATGGAAGCTCCAAGCATCTGGCCAATGTCACGACCTCTACATGAAAAAATTTTCACACGATTTGAAATGCAGAGCTGTTTGTGATCATGCTTAAGACTTCTTGAGAAAAACAGCAATTTTTAAATGTCAAACGCACGCTGTAAAACAAATCCTGACCTGGATGTACTCAACCAGTGTGAGGTGCGATTCCAAGCAGTTATTGGAAGGTTTTATTAACAAGAGGAAGGCTATGATACAAATCCCATAAAGCCTCTGGGGTATCCTCTTCACCCAAGGCAACAGAGGCCCCTGGGGGCCCTGACATGATCTGCTAGGCATGAATCACGGGGTGAGAATGTGAACCAGGACAAGGCAGACTTCAGGCCTTGGAGAAGGGAAGGGATGTTCTTGAAGCTTTTGTTTGCAGAGGCCTGGACCCAATGAAGTCAGGCAAGCAAACAGTGATTGTCTGAGGGTAAGCAAACATGAAAGACAGACTAGACTCTCAGAAGATAAAATGTTAGACAGACAAACCTCCTAAGGACACCTGGGCACAGGATTAGCTCAGACATGAAAGTATCCATGCCAAGATCAGAGCAAAGCTAAAGCAGGCCAAGAACATGCTGCCACCTTTTCTTCTAGGCACGGTAAAGTGTACCTATAACCCCAGCACTCGGGAGATGCTCAAGACCTGCCCGTGGTGAAGTGTACCTAAAACCCCAGCACTCGGGAGATGTTCAAGGCCTGCCCAAGCTACATGAGGCCCTGTCTCAGGAACCAAAGTAAATTATTAATTAATAAAATACCTTAGTTTATGTAGGTATCTTCAAAAACATGAAATATGCTGTTTTATGCACAGGAGAATGAGCGGCAAGAGCACAGTGGAAGGTAACAGTGGGAAAACAGATCAATTTGTTAATACATTTCATTGAATTATTTCTCAGGGGGAAAGCCAAAGGTTGGGTTTATTCTGAAACTTCCAATCCATGGGAGTCGTCACTCTTTCTCTAAATTTTGCATCAGTTGAGGTTTTTAAACCTCAGTCTCCAGCAATGGAAGCCTACAGTCTCCTCTCACTCAAAATCTGGCCATCAAAAAGAAGCTGAGCATCTGCTGTGTAAAAATAATATACATTTGGATGAGGACAGGGCAACAGCAACCATGTCCACTCAGTACAGCAGCCGGAGAAGGGCGGGGCCCTTGGGTGTTCCATACATTTACACAAAGCCCTCTTTCTAGGGTAGACATCATCCCACCCCTTCCAAGGTTCCTCTCTTACCCAGGTCTCATCAACAGTACACTTCCCTAGGGTTTCATTATCCCAACTCTAATTTGTTATAAGAGGATAGCCTGCTGCCTGATTCATTACCTCTGGCTTTGTTCAACTAAACAACCAAACCCCATGGAAAACCAAAACAACCCCTCCCTGACTTCCAGGAGACCTTCAGAGCTGCTTTAAGAGGTTTTCAGGTGTGTAAAAGGCGTGTTGCAGACCTCCTGGTGCTATAGCAGGAAAGTAACACACGCTGTCTATGTAGTAACACACGCTATCTATGTAGTAATACACACTATGTAGTAACACATGCTATCTGTGTAGTAACACGTGCTATCTGTGTAGTAACACACGCTGTCTATGTAGTAACATATTCTATCTATGTAGTAATACATGCTATCTATGTAGTAACACACGCTATCTGTGTAGTAACACACGCTATCTATGTAGTAACACACGCTATCTGTGTAGTAACACACGCTATCTATGCAGTAACACATGCTATCTATGTAGTAACACACGTTATCTATGTAGTAACACAAGCTATCTATGTAGTAACACATTCTATCTATGTAGTAATACATGCTATCTATGTAGTAACACACGCTATCTATTAGTAATACACACTGTCTATGTAGTAACACATGCTGTCTATGTAGTAACACACGCTGTCTA
>NC_022015.1:84628087-84654585 GCF_000317375.1 Microtus ochrogaster
GTAGTAACACATGCTATCTATGTAGTAACACATGCTATCTATGTAGTAACACACGCTGTCTATGTAGTAACACATGCTGTCTATGTAGTAACACATGCTATCTATGTAGCTCATGCCTTTTCTAGCAACTGAACAAAACACTGAAAGGAAGCAGGTAAAATTATTTTAGTCATTTTTTTTATTAACTGATATAAAAATACTATCTTTTCTAATGATCTCCATATGGCCACTAGCCACACAGACCCCAGTACCTAGAGACCGCCACAGCCCAGAGTTCACCACTTACAGGGCTGAGGTGGGAGTGTCTTATTCAGGGTTTCTATTGCTGTGATAAACACCATGACCAGAAGCCAGCTTCGGGAGGACAGGGTTTATTTCATCTTATGGCTTGGAGTCCATCCTCTAGGGAAGTCAGCTAGGAACTCAAGTGCAGCAGGAATCCGGACCCAGCAAATGACAGAGATGCTTTAACCACAGCCTCTTACAGGGACTGAGTCTTTGCATTTTAACGTTCCTCTTTTAGGTCAGCTTTGGGTTGTCTCTGACATTTGTACCTGGGGATTTTTTTAATTTATTTATTTATTAAAGATTTCTGTCTCTTCCCTGCCACCTCCTCCAATTTCCCTCCCCCTCCCCCAACCAAGTCCCCCTCCCTCGTCAGCCCAAAGAGCAATCAGGGTTCCCTGCCCTGTGGGAAGTCCAAGGACCACCCACCTCCATCCAGGTCTAGTAAGGTGAGCATCCAAACTGCCTAGGCTCCCACAAAGCCAGTACAGACAGAAATCTCAAGGTCCAAATCAGGAGCAGAAAGAGAAAGAGCACAAGCAAGGAACTCAGGACGGCGAGGGGTGCACCCACACACTGAGACAATGGGGATGTTCTATCGGGAACTCACCAAAGCCAGCTGGCCTGGGTCTGAAAAAGCCTGGGATAAAACCGGACTCGCTGAACATAGCGGACAATGATGACTACTGAGAACTCAAGAACAATGGCAATGGGTTTTTGATCCTACTGAATGTACCTGTGGATTTTTAAAAAGTATCTTAGTCAATGCAAGTGGAGTTAGTGATATTTTTAGTTTGAGATTTCACTGGAATATATTTTTAGGATTCAAGATCTCTTCCATGAATTGTTGTTCCTGATGATATACCAAAGGTCAAAATAATATTCAGGAGCACCCTGCTTCTCCTCTGTGCCCCAAGCCCAGAGGTCACGCATGATCTGAATATGTCTGTGACATCTGGCACTGTCCTATGTGATGAGCAGAAGAGAAACAAGCTTCCGACAGAACACACCAGCCGCTGGTCTCTGAAGCAAGGTCCTGACCACCAGCCCTACAAACTCACCACAATGAGTGACAGTGGGCTCTCTCCTGTCACGAATATACCTGATAAGGAAATAAGTGGAATTATGAACGTCCCTTCCACTTCGATGAGCACCTTGGGAAGTGAAATGATCAAATGCTGGCATTGGAAGACTTGAGACTGTAGCAATGCATGTTTCCATGTGCAAATTACTTGTTTTCTCTCTTCCTAGCTCCAATAACAAAAGTGAATTTCAGTCAACTGTGCTAGAAGGAAAATTAGGGGGTGTTTTTTTCTATATATGAAAAATATTGCAAAATCATTGTCATATGAAAACCAGAGAATATGCTGTCAAAAATATCAGAGAGAAGGCACTGCCATTTAAAGGTAGGTCACAACACATTGGTTTCCCTAGTTTGTACCTATATTGTTGTGAGAGAACTGACCAAACCAGACTGGATTCAACTGGATGCAGAAACTAGGCAGCCACTGATGGAGCCTGGAGAGCTGTCTCTCAGAACATTGCATAGGGACAAGAGCTGAGCAGGTGAAAGGTGATCACATGACCTGCCTGTGGCTCTTCAGAGTGAAGGGAAAGATGTGTCCACTGGCAGAGGGGGGACTTAGAAGCCCTCACCCATTACCATTGAACGATTTGCTATTGATAGATCCTGGGACAGCGGGAAAATCAATGTTCTCATTTACAGACACACTGATGACCCAGCAGGCTCCAATGGATAGTTTCAACCCCGTGGTCACACAGATGACCCTAGTTAAAGGAAATGGGTCACCATACAAAACCAAAAGTCAAAGGGCTGATAGGGATTGGCTGTGTGTGGAAGTGAGAGAGGTAGGAAGGGGGAAAGAGCCATCACAATGCTTATACACATTTATGAAACTGTCAAGGAACAAAACTAATCAGTAATTTAAAATGGGCCAGTGAAAAGACTCAGCAGCCGAAGATGCTTGCCATGAGCCTGTCAACCAGAGTTTAGTTGCCGGGATCCACACAGGAGAGGGAAAGAACAGACTGGAAAGTCTATTCTGAGTTCCACACATGAGTCGTGGCACACGCATGCACATAAGCAAGCAAACAAACAAATAAATAGTAAATTTTTAAAAATGTAATAGAAAACATATCCTATTAAAAGCAACAGTAGCTCATTCTTTATATAAAATCCAAATTTCACAATGTAGAGGTTCAAGTGCAGGAGCCAGCCATGAGAAACAGACCACCCAAAGGAAGTTCTTCCAACCATGATCACCTGCCAGTGGAGGGCCTGGGCTTGATAAGCTTAAGGGAGGCTGAGTCTCAGTAGTTTACCCTGGAGTGATACCTGATGGCAGGAAGCACCATAAACTGAGATTACCGAGCACCACCAAGAACAGATCATGCAAAGGAAATGCCCAACCTCCACCTTCCAGCACACACTCACCAGGACACCCCTAGACAAATGTCAGCCAATCAGGGGTCCTGAACCTTATAAACCCTCACCTCCACCTTTACTACTATAAAAACCTAACTCTAACTGAACTTGGGGCTCTCCGACTATTCCCATATGTTGGACACATGGAGAGACCAAGTTTGCAAAGTTGTATAAAATAAAGGCTCTTTGCCTTTACATATGGAACTTGGTCTCCTTGTTGGTTTTGGGGACTTCGTGGATCTGGGCATAGCACAGGATAGTTTTTGTCCAACACGATAAACACATGATTTGGTAGCTCGAATGAGAATGTCCCCCCTGGTTCAGTATTTGAACACGTGGTTCCCAGTTGGGGGCACTGTTTGGGGACACCATTTTGGTGGTTTTCCTACCCAGGGAAACAAAATAAAGGCTTCTTACTGCATTTCCTGCCACTGATCTACGTGTGGGGACAGCACACGCTGTTGCGCTTTCTTTTAGGAACTCCAAAGAATGTTCAAGGAGCTGTAACTCATCATTCTGACCACCAGCATCACTGCAGCATCCCCTGGAGGGGCCGACTTTAAGGACACTTCATCCTTCTACGGACCGTACAATTCACACAGTGAAGTAATCAAATACACCTTGCTGTCAGCGCTTACTGTCCCAGGTGGTTATACCACACCTTGCACAGAACATGGGGTTTCTCTCTTAAAATGCAGTTCAACAGTGCATCGAGTGAGCACTCAGAGGGGACAGAGCGAGACAAAAACATATTAACGTGGGCTTGAAAAGTGGCCTCCTGGGAATCCCCAGAGAAGAACAGCAGTAGGTATGATGAGAACCCACCCACATCTTGTTTTCTAGAACATCCTGCCGGGAACGCAGGCCCTGGATGGTGACCTTGCTGAGCAGCTTGCTGGGGACTGAGCCTTCCCTTCCTGTTTATGACTCACAGGGTTAGAGCTGGTATTTTAATTAACTGTATTAGATCACGAATGATCCCCAAGCTTTGCCTTTAACATCTCAGCCTAACGACGAGGACACCAGGTTCACTGAGGTTAAGTGACTTGCTTCTCTCTGATCAGACAGCTAACCTCTGAGCTCAGTTCTTTGGACACCGAGTCTGGGGCCATCGTCCCTGGTACAGCTCCAGGTCCAGCCAAACACAGACACTCAAAAACCCTGTCAGCAACTGGTCCTGTCGGGATTCTGAGTTGAGAGCTGCACTTGAAAAAGATTGGGGAATTCTAGCTATGTGATGCCATTGTGAGTTGTGTTAACTGTCATTCTCAAACCTAGGCTGAATAAACACAATATGCAGGGGCTATGATGTGGTTCTCTAAGCTGTGACCTGAGTGTGAACTGCCAAGTACACACACACACGCATACACATGCACGTACACACACGCATACACATGCACACACACACACGCATACACATGCACGCACATACACACACACATACACACGCATGCACACACACACACAGAAATTGGGGGCATCAATGTCAATCGTAGATTATTCTATGTAAACTTTTTACAGGGTTAGAGAACCTTTAGGGGACACTCATCTGCATGCTGTAAAAAGAAGAGCTAAATTGATCCCGTATTATATTCTTATATAGCAGAGAGGTTTACTTCAAAATAATTAAATTTGTATTCCCCTGTCTTCCTTTCCCTTTCTGTCTACCTATTATGACATGAAGCTGGAAGCCAGTCCATCCCATTGTCCATTTCAGGATATTCTGAAAGGAAGAAGGTTTAAAAAAAAAAAAGTAAAGAAAAGGAAAGCTGGGCAGTGGTGGTACATGCCTTTAATCCCTGCCTCGTGGCTCACGCCTATAACCCCAGCACTTGGGAATCTGAGGCAGTGGTGGTACACACCTTTAATCCCTGCCTCGTGGCTCACGCCTATAACCCCAGCACTTGAGAATCTGAGGCAGTGGTGGTACACACCTTTAATCCCTGCCTCGTGGCTCACACCTATAACCCCAGCACTTGGGAGGCCGAGACAGGGAGTTTGATATGACTTTGAGGTCAGCCTGGACTGGAGAATGAGATCTTGTGGTTTCAGAAGACTCCCTGTATTTCTCTTGCGCTCTCTCTCTCTCTCTCTCTCTCTCTCTCTCTCTCTCTCTCTCTCTCTCTCTCTCCTTCCTGTTTGTGGTTCTAGATACACACTCTCGTCTGCTATTGCAGCCAGCATCTCTGCCTATTGCCTGCTCCCTGTCACCTCCACTCAGCCCTCAGGAACTCTAAAGCCCTGGAACCATAAGCTCCAAATGAACTTCTGTAAGTTGCCTTGGTCGGGGGAACCAAAATAGGAGGGCAGAAAAAAGACACAAAAGGCAAAGTCAAGACTATTCATAAAAGTGTAAATACTTTGAAATGTTTGAAAATTTTTTCTTTTGCAGACAAGGTCTTGTGTGACCCAGGCTAGTCTTAAACTCCTTCTGTAGCCAAGGATAACCTGAACCTCTGATCATGAACAGTCTCCTCAGGTTTAGGAGGTCCTGGGGATTGAATCCAGGGCTTCATGGTTGTTAGGCAAACCCCATACCATCTGAGCTAGGTCCCCAACAGTGATGTGTTTGATTAACTCATGCATTTCCAGGTAGGCACCAACCTGCTTATGTGATATAGGGGAAGGAAAGAAAAGAGAACTCCCAGGCAGGCTGAGGGCCAAGAGAATTGGGGGAGAGAGCCAAGAATGAAAATTCTAGTCTTCCCACTGGCTGTTTGAATGGATGCCCTTTCCTCCTAATTAGTTAGCCAAACACCGTTAATCCTCACAAACACACCTAAGATCAGTATCCGACCCCCTTCCTTCAATTCTTTCCAAGGAAAATCAGACGCTAGGAAAAGAGAAGCCTGGGAATTCGGGAATTTTCTGCTCTTTCCTTAGTCAGAACAAACTCAGTAAAGCCAAACAAAAAAAAAAAAACAAATCACATTCCTTAAAAGAAGCAGATTCCCAGCAATGCTCCCCCTGAGAAGTCACCCAGGTTCACGTTACTTGAACCATTTCTCTGGGAGTGGAGGGTGAAGCTGCCTGGCTGCTCTGCTAGTCAGGTTGCCAAGGACGACAAGGGACGGAGGGAAAAACAGGCAGGTCAAGGACACCAACAATGTTCTTCATGGCCTCAGCCTTCGCTATGAACTTTCCCTTTTATAGGAAAACCTTGGTGGACTTGGCTATTGAAGATGAACTTTTAGTTCACATCTCTTGAAGGTAACGTGTCCTCTGGGAAATCACTGCTCATTTTGAAGTAGATATGATATGCTGTTTCATTTGTAAGACTCTTCATTTGGGGAGGGGGTTGGGGATTGGTGGTGGAGTGCTTGCCAAGATGCGCAAAGCTGTGGGTTTGATTCCCAGCACCATGTGAACAGAGCAGGTGATTCACACCTGTAATCCCAGCAAAGTGGAAGTTCTCCGTGGGTTAAGGCCAGGCTCAGACTCACAGCCTAGGATTCGTGACTTTCCTTAAAAACACAAAACAAAGCAAAAGACCAAACCTTTTATTTATCCATGAAGAATATGGGCATTGTTACAATAGACACAATGTAAAGACAAACACAGACAACAATAGCATATTACAGTCTGCCCCCGAAAAGCAGATGAATCCCAAGAATTAGGGAGACTGGTCAAGGCAATCAGAGTCTACAAGACTGACGTGCGGCTTCTGCTGAGTCCTTCCAGTCCTCACGTCTATTTACTGGACAAAAAAAAATCCAGTGTTTCTACAATGGGCAGAAAATCACTCTGCCATATTAAAAAAGCGTATTTTCATTTTCTACCCACCAGGAACGCTGCCACGTGACTTAGATGGTCATCTAAAGTCCTGCAGGCCAGCAAAATACCAATCCTACAGGAAGTGGAAGGGATATAGAACCATTCATCCTCACCCAAGGCGGGGACCCTAACCCTCCAGGACAGGAAGAACAGATCCTTCTGTCTGTCACAGCCGGTGCCTCCATTCTGGCTGCAACTCTGCAATGGCAGCAACTGGGTGAGGTATAGGGCAGACATGATGGCTTCACAGAGCATGGTCTAAGTCGGCAGGAAGAGGGGAGGAGCCACAATGCTCCAATGTCCCGAAGAAGAAGGAAAACTTTTCACGGGATTGTCTGTGTGGCCTGTGACCTTGTGGGATTGAAAGGGGTGCTTTCTCTAGGGAAGCTACTTTCCTGACACTTGGTGAGCCTCATCCTGAATGCCTAGGCTGTTAGGTGAGTGTGTGCTTTTCCCATTAGAAGCATCCTATCCAAATGAGGCTGCGCATTTGGGAACTGATGGAAAGTGAATGCCTGAAGGCTCCAAGAGCAGGTTGAGTTTCGGGATGGCAAGTTCCATGGCTCTCAGGAACCTACAAGAGGGATCACTTGAGCCCGGGAGTGTGAAGCCAGTTGGGGCAATACAGTAAGACTATATATCAAAATCCAAACAAAAACAAAACAAAGAACAAATAATATGCCTCCTGATGGTTCTACCCAGGTCTTCAACCCTAGGCTTGCTGTGTGTTAGTTGCTCTTACATACACCCATTGCCAAGTACATAGAACTGTTTACACTGCTTGAAGCTATTTATCAATAGCAACGATAGGAAAATACAGCATAAATGGTGAGTTCTAGTAACGGTGCTAACATATGAACACCAAGATCTCACAGAAGTTCTCATTGCTATAAAACCATCACAGAGATATGCAGATTTCCCTTGAGACCATGGCTGTGAGTCCATCCTACAGATGGCAATCAGCGCAGTGTTCCATTCACTCAACCAATGTACACTTAACCCTTTGTACCACCTGCGGTCGGGGATGTAGCAGTAGAGGAGACAGGACCATCACTGATAGGTGATACCTTTGTGTGCATCTACTGATTGCAGTCTGAGAGTCTTACAGGTGGGGGAAATGTCTGGAGAAGAAATATTTTCATGTTATAAAAGAAAATGTTTGATGGGCTTTCCTGTCCATTACCCAGCTACAGAAAACTAAAACTAAAAACATGCAGAGAGATCATTTAGCTAGACACTAACTAGAAATCCTCAATCTCTGTACCTTTGAAATCTGGGGCCAAACAGTTCCTTGCAGGGGGTGGGCTTAGCCTGAGTCTTGTTCTATGTTTGGCAAGGCTCCTCCGATCTTCCACCAAGAAGAACCTAGCCGCATCCCTCAACTGCTGTGGTAAACAGAAGTGTCTCTAGACATTGTCACACATCCCTAGGGGCAAAACTCTCTCCTCCATCTGAGTAAGAGATGAGATCACTAAGAAAGAAGGCTGCTAAGGTCTCTTCAAACTCGGATTCAGGGACACTGAGAGGGGAGAGGAGTGGGGAGGAGCATATATATCCACTGTCCCTTCAGACAGACTTTGCAAATATCAGGGACTGGCCCCCCAGTGATTCACATTTCCTCCTGCACACACCCCAGGCCCACACTTGCCACCTCTGTTCCTCTAGAACAGTGCTAATTGAACCCAAGGTCTCACAAGTGCTCTGTCACTGGTCTGCAGTGTCAGCTCTATTCTTATTAATGATGGGAAAGCCCAATAAAGAAACACCCTTCATATTTACAAATATATGCATACATATTTACCACATGTGTGTATGTATGTGTATGTATGTACACATACATACATACATACATACATACATACATACATACAATCACACGTGCTTCCATTTTACTCAGAAATTTTCCTTCCCCTAAAACCACTGGTAAGGAGGACAAGGAAGGGGACTCGAGTGGACCCGGTGATTAATCACCTCCACAGAGCAGCAATGCAGCAGCTGCGTCTGCCAAGGTCCCTGGGACCCATAATTAACTCAAAGGTCTTCCAGGGGGAATCACACTAGAAGTCGAAGGAATATAATTAAATCCCTTGCAGTTTCAAAGGTGCTGAAGCCCTAGATTCCTAACCATAGGTAGCCCTTACATGGGACCGCCAGTGATCGCTTCTGCCCAGTATCTCAGATAACCTGAGTGTCTATTTAACATGGACGCAAGCTTTCTAAGAACATGACAAAAAGCAAGATGAGAAGAATGTTCATGGGTGGCTCTTGTTGCTAAAAGAAGAGGCTATAAATGTGCTCATACACAGGGAAAATCTCACAAGGAACTGAGGAAATGGTGGCTTCCTCTAGGCGTGGTGACACCTAGCGTAGACGTGCGTTGATAAATGAGATGTGGGTTGAGAAGACACACCGCGTGCATGTATGATGGGCAGGGTCACGTCCAGGGTGATTTCTGTTCATGATCAACATCATGCAGAAACCTGGCAAGAAGGGCCTTTGCTATAATGAAAGTGGGGAAGATGTAAATGAATATATCAGATGCTTTGACCTTCCCACTTTACGTGGTTAGAATGTGTGTCAGCTATAGTTTCAGGGTTTGACAGCAAAGTATTAGGCTTTCCCCACAAGTGAGATAAAAACACGTTTCAAGGCTACACTGGGTAGTTTATGTTTATGAGCTGAGTGGAACCTTCAAAACACAGAGAAGGTTATCTATTCTCACGTAATCAAAGGGCCCGCTCAAGGTCGCTGAGTTGCTTAAACAGCCACAGTGAGATCTGGGGTTGATGCCAAGTTCACGTGCCTTTAGAACACGAGGTGAAGTGCCCATCAAGGTCATGGACTCTGGCTTCCTTGTTAGGAGAGGTCAGTAGCCTTTGTAGCTGGACCCAGGCACACTCCATGTAACAGTGGGAATGTTGGCAACCAAGTGTCCAGGTTTACACGTCTTCTGACCGTAGGAAGCAGATATCTTGTTCAGCACACCTGCATCCCTTACTGGACCATCCCAGCAGCTCTGTGCTGGCCATTCTGCCTGGAGACCGAGGCTCAGTGTTTTAGCTTTCTTCTGGCTGCTGTGAACTGTCCTGTCTTTTGCTTTTTAAGTAGTTCAGTCTCTTATTCTTTAACTAAACACCCTCGCTTTTCACGAACCCTCCGGAGTCATTGCCAATCCTACAAGGGCAGTCATGAAGGAGCGTGTAAGCGCCGTTCACCTCTCTAACTAATGTCCTTCCCGGAACTCAGTCTGCTCTCGTGTCCAGGAAGGACTGAGTTCCAGTAGCCACCTCCTCACCGCTCACCCCTTGGGACTTGTGGAAACTAAGCAAATGTCTGTTGAATGAACTGCCTACCCAGCCCTCTAGTAGTCTTTAAGTTGTAATATTGCCCGTGCTAAGCTGCCTCTGTCCAGAGGCCCAGTCCCCTAGCTGAGGAGCTACTGGCAGCTGATGCTTCCTGGGGAAGGGAGACTCGCTCTTATTATGGGATGTGGCTACTGCTAAGTCGCCCATATCCGGAGAATGCTCCCACACCCATGTGTTTATGAGAAGCACTAATTGGACCCAGTGGGTTAAAATACAATGACTAATTAATTTTAAAAAACATGAGGTTTTGAGGAAGATGAAACAGAAAGTTCAGGTGGGTGTTGGAGGACAAAAGAAATGAGGTGTGGGTTGACAGGAAACACTGTGTGCATGTATGAAGTTCTCAAAAACACTGCGTGCATGTATGAAGTTCTCAAAAACACTGCGTGCATGTATGAAGTTCTCAAAAAAATTAAGGAGCATCAAGAATGAAAGCTGTAATCTTAAAAAGAAAAACAACAAAGCAGCCAAACCTGCCTTATGTACAGCACAGTGTAACCACCACCCTCCTTGTCATCAGGCCTTCACCCCGACTCCGTGTCAGACCTTCACCCCCACTCCGTGTCAGGCCACCACAAGTTCAGGTGTGCCAATAAATAAGGATGCTGACGGTGCTTCAGGATGAGAGAGCTGTTCCCAGCGGTGGCTTATCCTGAAACCTAGCCAGCAACTGAAACCCAATGCCTGCTTTGTGCCACAAAGGTCCTCAGCTCACCTGAAAACTCTGGATCATTGCAAATGTCACTATGACTCCATGAAAGCCTGCTCTGGGAATCTGCTGGAGGCTGTGGTTGGTCTTGATAAGGAGGCCGCCACGCCGCCTATTAATAGATCAGGTAGCGTCTCGAGTCTGCTGGAACTAGAGGACACATTCTTGGCTTGATCCCACTGGAATAATCCTGTAGCGAACATCACCTCTAGAGAGGGGACGTCACAAGGTGGCCTCGGCCTTGGACAGAACCTCTGCCAGGTCTCAGGACGCCTGCTTATGTACTTAGCCCAGCTAGTGGCACCCACAGAGCCTGGGTTCCGGATTTAATCACCCATCCGTTTGGAAAGACTGAGAATATGCCGTACCCCGCACGGGTCACCTGTAAGCCTTATAATTAGATTCCATTGTCTGGTCACATTTTTGTCCTGATAAATCCCAGACATATGAACTTTTAAATAAATCCATTCACCTTAATTAAGATATAAAAGGTCAGCCAGGTCTGGTGGCCCAAGTCTATAATCCCAGTTGCTTCAGAGGTGAAGTAGAAGGATTGCATGGTCAAAGCCAGCCTGGGCAACTTTGCGAGACAGCGTCTCAAAATATAAAGTAAAAAAGTAAGCTGGGCTATGGTGACCCATGCCTTTAGTCCCAGCCCTTGAGAGGCAGAAGCACACAGATCTCCGTGAGTTCGAGGCCAGCCTGGTCTACAGAGAGGGTTCCAGGACAGGCTTCAAAAGCTCCAGAGAAACCCTGTCTCAGAAAACAAAAACAAAGTAGAAGGGGTGTTCAGAGCAGAGCTCAATGGCAGTGTTTGTCTGGTGTGTGCAATACCACAGAAATACATTTCCCATTTACTCACAATTCATGTCACATCTCTCTCTCTCTCTCTCTCTCTCTCTCTCTCTCTCTCTCTCTCTCTCTCTCTCACACACACACACACACACACACACACACACACATGCACGCACGCAGCCACACTTCCACTGTTTTGATTTCTCTGCTATTTCTACGGCCCTCACTTAGTTTACAGGTGTGCTGTGGCACTCAAGGAGACCTCTCTGAGCAGATAACGCTTCTCCCTAACCAGGTGCATGAAAGCCAGAAACGAGATGCCTGCTGTCACCAGCCAGTCTGGAGAGGAGGACAGTTTGGCACCCTGTTGCTCTTGCCCTCCTTTTCCCTTTGGCAAAATGCTACGCGTGCTCCCAGATCCCGCTGAGGCTGCATTGATGCTCCACCCCCTGCAACCATAGCGTGTGCGTATCCCTCCACTGGAGCACTGAACACGTTGTAGTGATGGCATGTCTGTGTCTAGTCTGTCTCACTGCCGGAGCAGGAATTCCTCCCTGAGCTATGGAGCGTCCAGTACCCAGAACTGGGCATGGCCACAGAGCAGCAGCGCCTAACACAGACTTACTTGCTTCTTCCTTGCTAAGTCCCTGGCAGATTCTACCGAGGAAGAGAAACTGATGGGCAGAGAATGTTGAAATAAGCCAGAGAGACACACTCAGGAGAGCTGTGTCAAAGTGAGCGAGAGTCCAGCTGTGGGTACCGGGAAGGATGCACAACAGGGCACGCCCCTGCAAACACCTCGGGTTCTCTGTAGCCCTCAGGAATCTTTGGTCTGGGTAAATGAAATACGGGGCAGGTACTGGCTAAAACGGGATAACTAGGAAGCACACAGGCTTGGAGGGTAAGTGTGGGCAGAGCTATACTGGGGCCATCAAGCCCAGCTGATTTGAAAGGACAGCAACAGGGTCAGAGTGGCCACTGCACTTGGAAACCATTGAGCCAACGCTATCAACCTATCCCTGGTTAACCCTTCACCATTTTCACTCCAATCCCTGAAGCTCTTTCTTGGCCTTCCCGACACAGCAATGTTGATTGTGGGTGGAGACCGCGGTTCGGTGGGAAATCGTGCATTCTCTACACATAGACACACCAATCGAGTCTAGCCCTGTTCGCCATCCATGAACTGTCTTGATTATGCACGTATGTTCACATGTCTGGATACATATGCAGTCACATGTGGAGGCAGAAGATTCAGGTTGGGGGTCATCCTCAGTCACTCCACCCTTGATTTACTGAACCCCAACTTGACAATTTGGCTAATTAAGTAACTAGGCAGCTTGTTACTCTAAATTCCTAAAGGCTGGGTCCTCGAGCCTTCACAGGAAGCGCCTCATCCCCTAAGACCCTCCCTAGGCCTGTCTGTCAACTCCTTCACACCTCTTTGTTCTGCAGACAGCTAAGCTCACCCTTTGTCTTGTCTGGTAGGGACTCAGCTGTCTCCCGCCCACCTGACAGGAAAATCACCTGACCTCCATTTATATGATTGTGGTAGTTTGAATGTAATTGGCCCCTGTAATCTCATAGGGAGGGGTACTATTAGAGGGTGTGGCTTTGTTGGAGGAAGTGTGTCATTGTGGGGGTTTCCTATGCTCAGGATGACAGCCAGTGTTTCAGCTGGCTTCCTGTGCCTGTGAGATGTAGGGCTCTCTGCTATTATCCCAACACCATGTCTGCCTGCAGCCACCATGCTCCTGGTCTTGATGATAATGGACCGAACCTCTGGATCTATACGTGAAACACCCCAATTAAATGCTTTCTTTACCTAAGCATATGAGACCCTGTCCCCCCACCACAGAGAGTCTGTGCAGACTACACCACACCGGGAACAGAGGTTACTAGCATTATATTACCATCGTCAGGAAAGCAACGAATTCTTGAAATTGGAGAAATTCAGCTCTTCTCATATTTCTGCCCAAGGACATGAAAGAAACTAAGTGATCTTGGAAGCAAGGACATCTTGCAAGATACACACAATTGCCAGTCCCTTAACTGAACTGTCCAACTCTAAGGAGAAAGTCTGAGACTCTATGAAGCCCAGGGACAGCCAGAGGAGCTCACTCAGAAATGATGGACAGGTAACTCAGCCTTCCAGTGTTTCTGGACCCAGCAAGCAGAGCCAGACAGATGCCCAGTGTCTGCCCTACTCTGGTGACTGATGCTTGCTCTCTCATGGCAAAGTGAAGCAGGATTAGTTAAAGCATGGTTCAAAGTTTCATAAATCCAGACAAACTATGGGAATATTTACATTTGGGTAAATGCATATTTTCTTTTCTCTTTTCATCCTCAGCTGTAGATAGGACCAATGCTTTAAAAAGAAGAAGAAGAAGAAGAAGAAGAAGAAGAAGAAGAAGAAGAAGAAGAAGAAGAAGAAGAAGAAGAAAGTTTACTGACCATGCATCAAATCTTCAGTCTAAAAGACAGCATTCAGGAACATACTGTGGGGGGTGGGGTGTGCATGTGTGTGAAAGATGGCAGACAGGTATGCTAGTCAGAAGGTGTTTGTCATGATTCTGAAACTGGGGCACTTAGTAGGACCTGGGACTCACCAGCTAACTGAGGCTGGCAGTCCAGTAAGCCCCAGGGACCTGCCTGTCTCCACTGCCCCGGGGCTGGGATCACACATTAGCTGATCGGCTTCCTGTGAGTCCTAAGGATTGAACTGGGGACCCTCAGAACCTCACTAAGCATCCCCTTCACCAGCTTGGTTGGCTAGCTCTCACCAGAAATGCACATTTTAAGGCCCCGAGTTCTATACTCCTCAGTAGCCCTGGATTTAAAAAGCATGCAATCTGGAAATTGTTACAATTCCCACTTGTAACCATGGCAAAATGGTAGACTGGCAAAAACAGGCCACAGGCGTATGTGCACATGCATGTTCTCTGCAGCCTAATTCATACAAAGCATACAGCCAAAGGGAATAAAGAATTAAAAAATAAATAAAACCACACGAACTACCCAAAGCACAAATATGACATCACCATTGCTAAAGGGCTGGCAGGACTGCTTAGCTGGCATGGCACACACCCAAAGTAGATTACCACACTAAAGAATGAAGTAGCCTGCTAGGGAGATGGTCCAGGGGGGAAAGAGTTTACCATGGATATAAAAGACCTGCATTTGGATCCCCAGCTCACAAAAAGCAGGGCCATCCTGAAATCCCAGAGCTAGAAGGCAATGACAGGAGGAACTGGGCTCCGTGAGAGATCCTTTCTCAAACATTCGGGTACAAAGGGGTCAGGCAATGGCATCTGGCTTCCACGTATGCATACGGGGAACACACAAGCAGATCCCATACACGAAGAGAAGCAAAGGAAGCTCAAAGCGGCACAGAGAGCATTGTCCCTCACTCCCCAGGGGAGCACAACAGAGCTATGCTGAGATGCTCTGGCTGGAGAGGGAAGCCTTAGCAAGGCTGTGAAGATGTCAGCAATGTATCATCTTTCCGGTGTGTGAAACTAATGTCCGTGAAGTGTATGACTTCATGACTTGTAAGATGTTCTAGAGAGCAGGCGTGGAGACTGGGGGTTTCTACAAAACAAAGCAGTTGTTATGGGTACCAGAGAGCTGTTTTCTGAGTTACCACAAAGGGCCTTCATTTTGCTGAAGAGCAAAAAAGGTTCTGCGCATTACAGCAGGTCAGCTCTGTCTGCTTGGCAGAACATGTTAACTGAGAATTCATGTAAAGAAGGGAAAGAAACAAATTCTTGAAATTTTACAGGGTGCCCAAATTTCAGCATCAAAATCTTTGCTTCCTTAGGGAGGCTGGCACACTCCAGAGTCTGAACAAGCCAGTAGGATCCTGACTTCCTCTCTACAGTGAGCCTGCCAGACTTAAGATAAATACAGTCACTGTCTAGACAACAATAAAGAATTCACCATGACAAAGACAGTTTTACTTCGAAAACAAGATAATTTTTCAAGTGACAATATGAACTTAGGTTTTTCTGTTGTTTTGGGTTGGCTCTTGGGATTTGTGATGTGTATGTGTGTTTACATTATTTGTTTATTTATTTTATATGTAGCATTGTTTTTTCAGCATGCAAGTCTGTGCACCATGTGTGTGCAGTACCTGCAAAGGCCAGAAGAGGGCATCAGTTCTGCGGAACTGCAGTCACAGATCATTGTGAGCCGTCATGTGGGTGCTGGGAATCGAACCCAAGCCCTTTGGAAGAGCACCAGTGTTGCTAACCACTGAGCATCTCCTTAGACCTTCTATTGTATTCTGACACAGTATTTTAAATTATCTAGTTATTTCACTGTGCATGTGTGTTGTATGTGTTGTATGTGTGTGGTGTGTGTGTGTATGGTATGTGCGGTGTGTGTGTTTGTGTGTGTGTGGTGTGTGTGTGTGTGTGTGTGTGTGTAAGCATGCACATGTCACAGTCCCAGTGTGGAAGTCAGAGAACAGCTCTCATGAGTGGCTACTCTCACCACTTTGTGAGAACTGACGATCCCTTCAGGACATCTTGTAGCTCAGTGAATATTTTCAAAGTCAGATATGAAACGCAGACAATCTAGAGCAAAAGTAAAAAGTGTTTCTCTGTCATCCACAAATAGGAAATGCTTTATATCATCAGTTATACAGTGTTAATTGCTCGCCTATGTTGGCGGGGGGGGGGGTTGGATGCAAACTTTACGGTATATACACAAATAAATTCCAATTGGACTTAATTTTTTAATAGGGAAAACTAAACTAGAACGGAGCAGCACACATCTGTGCTCACAACACTTGGAAGGTGGGAGCAAGATCCTGGAGAGTTCAAGTTCACCCACGGCTAAATAGTGAGTTGGAGGCCATCATAGGCAACATGAGATCTCTCCCCCTCAGAAAAAACCCACAAAGAAAGACAAAACTGGAAAGAATATAAAATGGCTTTAATTATCTCACAGTAAAATAATAATTTCTTATTAGTGGCCAAATAGTTCCTATCACAAAAGAAAAAATATTTCAAACCACTGACTACATTAAAATTTTTAATTTTTGTTTAAAAAAACTCCTACCACAAAGAGAAGTAAATTAGAAAATATATCAAATATATAACTGACAACATGCATGGGGTGGGACACACGTGTGCCTGGGCATGTGTGTGGAGGTCGGAGGACAACTTGTAGGAGTCAGTTTTCTCCTTCCACCAAGGAGTTCAGTGGATTGAACTCAAGTTGCCAAGCTTAGCAGCATTGCCTTACCCACTGAGCCATCTTCCTGGGTCTACACATTTTCCACAGGAAAATGTAGAAAGATATAAATAGGTCATTCACAAAACAGGAAAAACCAATAAGCCTAAACACAGGAAAAGGTGTGCTGAGTTTCCTGAGACAAAATGTCCATCTTGGAAGCAAGTTCCTTAAGTGGTAGGGTGTTAAGCGGGGAGCTAAGCAGCAGAATGGTCATTCCACTCAGCAGGCACTCACTAAGCTCAGGAAGCAAACAACTCAATAGCATCAGGAAGTCCCTGAAACTGAACAAATTTACCAGGACCTCCTATCCCCAAGGATATATAAGTCCCATGGACTGCTGAGAGACTCCCAGACAAGCTGAGCTGTCTAGAAGAGCAGAGAGCCACTTGGCTGCCAGAAGAGGGTCAAACCATCTGAGAGGGAAAGGACCCTCTCCAACCTGCTGAGCTGCCTGTAGGCCATGCAGCACACTCCAGATTTCAAGCTTTCATTGGCTTCCACCCATGCTGGGGTGGGTGGGCTTTGGCAGTGCGGCTGTCATTGAGTCTTTTCTACATTCTGGAAGTAACCCCTCACTCATATCCCTATAAGCAACCCCAATAAATCTTGTTGATTCAACAAATTGGCCTTTGGTGGTATCCGTACTCTGGTTTGTTGGTCCCTATGTGGGGTGAGCGGACATTTGTTCACACCTCCCTGGGAGTAGAGTCACATAACACATAACTTCAGTAACTGCGAAATGCCCATTAAAAACAGAGTGAGCGATTACTCCACACTCAAGCCCCATGAGGCCAGAGTTGGTTTCGTGGAGGAGACAGTTTTTACACTGTGGGGAAGATAAACCTACACAAGTACTTTGGAGGACAAAGTGTGAAGATATGGTGACAGGGAAGACCACCAACCCAAACCCCAGGGGTTCCCCTTGGTCTACGGTGAGACTGTTCAGTGAGTCACAGAGGCAAGAAAATGGAGCGATGGGGACGCTAAACATACATCAGCAGTGAGAACAGACAGATTTTGACACAGCCAGAAACACCACGACCCGCTTATTACCCAACTTCTTCTGAAGCCAGAGGATCGCTGGAGCCTAGGCGTTTGGGGCCAGCCTAGATAACATAGTGAAAAGGTCTATTCCTTAAAAATTAACAAAGGAAGCGTGGGGGAGAGAGGGAGGAAGAGGTAGACAGGAATGGACCATAGAAACATGTATGAACATGATTAATCTCAGACAGAGGAAGAAGAAAGGGGGCTGGGGAGAAAGCTGTGTAGCTGTGTGTGCTCCTACGCTAGTTGTAAAATCACTCAAGCCGTTGACATACAGTGTGTGTTGGTTGGCACACAGACGGAAACCCTTTGGAAACATGGCAGTGGTAATAATAAATTCAAGACAGTAAGCAATTCCTTCTGGAGAGAGGAGACTATAGACTTGTAGGAGGGTCCTGTCGAGGAATTCAACCATATTACTTCATTTTTTAAAATGTCAAAGCCAGGGTAGCAAAACTGGAGAATGGTGCACAGCAAGGTGCATGCCTGGCAGTTCCCGTTCTTTCCTGCGTTCCATGCGCTTACTTTGAGGTGTTTGTGATGTGACGATTTCAGCTGTGGTGAGGAGGACTCCGTGTCTGCTCGGACGGCACCGCTCTGCCCCACATGGTACCTTCCGATGTACTGAATTGTAGCAGCAACACGGACATGCTAAGCGCCTTTCATACCGCGCCTCAATTCCTCCCTGGCCCGTCGAGGAAATCCTCAGCTAAAGTGTCTCAATTCACAAATGGCAGGGCAAACTATGACCGCGGGATGACTCCAAAGGGGGCACCATCTGTTTGCTCTCTGTTCTCAAGTGGCAAAGTATACAGGGATTCCCGGCTGGCCCCGCACTGCCACTCTAGCCCCGGAAGTGACACCCTCAAGCTCCAGGACACCCGAGGAAACACAGTCCCTTAGAAAAAAGAAAAGATTCTGTTCCATCAGGACTGGAGCTAAATAAAAATGTGCCGGGAGGACCAGACGTTGACATAACTTACACCGTCTGATCCCCAAAGCGAAACAAACGGACCAGTGAGTATTTAAGACCTTAACTGTGAGTCCTGTAAACTGTCTTCGGGATACAGAATGTGGGCAACAGCAGAGCTCAGCTTAGGGACAGCAGCAACCTCAGGGTGTTTCTTAAAACCAAGCCTGAGAAAGTGAGATTGAGACTCTATTATGGGGGACAAGGAGCCAGCATTTTGACGAACCCCCTTCTGACCACTGTGCCCTCTGTTAGGTCAATTATTAGCGAAACTCTGCGCCAGGGAAGAGTCACAGTTTCCCGGCACTGCGAGCTGCTTCCCTGGAATACACGCTCTGAGACCAGAAGTGGCCCATCAGTAGACGCATCCAAATAAAACAACCTATTTCAGTAGTTTTCCATCCTCTGTCAGAAAACGGCTGTGCTGTTTATATAGCAAGTCGTGTTTCTTTTCTAAATTAACGTGTGTGCAAGGGATGTGCTCCTTGAAGGGAAATGTGGGTTATAATTAGCTGTTTCCTATACCGAGCACCCCATCCCACCTCCAGACGAACTGCTGAGCTGCGATCAGTCACCACAGTGTGCCGAGACTCAGCCCAGATGCTTTATATAACTGAGCCATAAATTAAGCAAATGCAAGTGAGTTTATATAAATGTACAGGCAACCCGCAGGACGAGCGTGCACCTCTATCGATGCACAGCGGATTTCTAGGTAAACCTTCTATCTCTACACTCAGCTCATCTTTCCAGCCTTTGTTTCTGAACTAGAGGACACATGCCACCGTCCAGTCTTTAAGTGCTCCGAAGACTCTTCAGTGGAATTCACTGACTTGGGAAGTTGAGAAGCCAGCATTGCTATAGAATTCTAGAACACAACTATTGCCACAAAAGACACCTTGTATCGATCATATTGACAATCAACCCCTATTCCTCCCTCCCTTGTCTACTGCCTGTTTCTATTCTGGGTATTTCCCAGCCATGACATTGGTAAGGCTCATGACATTGGTTTCTATTCTCACCAAGCAAGCTCCATACCTCCAAGTAGCATGTATAAAGACTTTATTGCTTCTATTCCTAAGAATCACACCACGTGTGTACATAGCATTCTGTTTCTCTATTCACCACTGTAGCACACCATGCCTGTCTGTGCTCTATGCGCTACCATACAGCTCGTGAACCAGGCAAGGGGCTGGAGATTGAAACACACACAAAGACTCACAGACAGAGACACGGGTCATCCTCGATGCCAGAATCCTTGAAACAGGAGTGCCCCACGAATGCCCCCTTTATTGTATAGCAAAGCTGCTTATATAGAGATCCTTAACTAATAGCCATGCCCCAGCCAAACCCTCCAGAAACCACTCCCCTGCCATCAGGAGCTCCTGAGGGTCTCGTGCTCAGAGCAGCTGCAAGCATTACAAGTTGTTTACCAGAAATTCATGATCTAGGGGCTTCACAGCTCCCAACACACCACCGTATGAATCCTGAGTCATTTCAAGCATCTTTGCTCTCCTGAATACATTTACAGACAAATTGTGTGTTTTGTGTGCAGGTGCACACGTACCCATGTGTATGGAGGTCAGAGGATAACCTCTGCTGACACACCCTT
The DNA here is from genome assembly GCF_000317375.1 of Microtus ochrogaster. Taxonomy (NCBI): domain Eukaryota; kingdom Metazoa; phylum Chordata; class Mammalia; order Rodentia; family Cricetidae; genus Microtus; species Microtus ochrogaster. The sequence goes on from NC_022015.1 coordinate 84,648,323, forward strand.
GTGTTGGCTACTTTGTTCACTAGTTTGGATGTTTGTAGACAGTGTCTCCCACTGACCCTGTCTAAGGCACCTGGACAGTGAGCTGGGACCCACGTGCCTGCATCTTCTCCACAGTGCTGGATTAAAGGCGTGCACCTACACACCTGGTGCTGGGGATCCGACTCAGGTCTTTGTAAAGTCAGCAGGCAGTCTACCTACCCACCTGAGCCCTCCACAGATCCAGGTACACCTGGTCTAACATTCATCTCCCCCAGTCTGTGGTGTTGCGTTCATCTAGTATAAATATAATAACAAGGAATGGACTAGAACCACTTATTATATGATAAGACTCCTGAAAGCCAGGCAGGGCCATATTGCACAGGGCCATGAAAGAGAACTTAGAGAACTCGGATGCTCCTGTGTGGACAAGGTCATTTAGAAGCCTTCAGAGCAGGGTCAGGCACCACTTTGGTGATCATTTTGTAGGAGTGGGTGGCACAAGTTGGGTACTGATGGTATAAGGGCTGGCATGAGAGAACAGAGAGGTGGAGCCCCAATTAAAGGGAGATGGAAAGGATCCTGAATCCTTCTGAACTGGCTAGAAACCTCAAGTAGATTTTCAATACCATGTCTGTCAGGACAGAAACACTGTGAGTCAAAGCTCACACAGCTCTGTGGCCTCTAATTCAGCCCCTGCAATGCTGCACCTTTGAAGATCGAAAGTTTAGTCTCTGGGATTAATTTAATCAGCCATACTAAGCACTTTAAAAGTCAGACTTCTTGTAGCATGCTGGGCTGAAGTTGTTTGTTGGCATTCTGAACTGGAAGCAGCTGTGAGGAATTCTCGGAGATGTCGCACCCGTTTTCTTCAGCATCCTAGGAATGACCACAAGTGGTGTCTGGGAGAGCTGACTTACAACATTTTATAATTAGATAAAGGACTCGTTTGTTCCCAATCACTAGCACGCTCCACGGGGCTTCCAAACCCAATCCATGTCAGAAAGAAGCTGTAGTGGTTTGAATGTATTGGTCCCTATAAGGCCATAGGGAGTGGCACTATTAGGAGGTGTAGCTTTGTTGCATTAAGTATGGCCTTGTTGGAAGAAGTACATCACTGTAGGGGTGGGCTTTGAGGTCTCACATATGCGCAAACCACACCCAGTTCCCAGTTCACTTTCTGTTTCCTTTGGATCAAGATGTAGAGTTCTCAGCTTCTTCTCCAGCACCACGTCTGCCTGCATGTGGGCATGTTCTACCATGATGATAATGGATCAACCTCTGAAAGTGTAAGCCACCCCAATTAAGTGTTTTCCTTTATAAGAGTTGCTGTGGTCATGGTGTCTAGTCACAGCAATAGAAACCCTAACTAAGGCACAAGGGTTTGGGTGGAACTTTCCATTCTAGGCCCCCTCCCATGGGAGTTGAGGCAGTCCAGACTCCACCTCCGAGAAAGCCCACCAAACCGTGACCCCCCCTCCCCAGAGAGGATCAAGACCACTCCCACAGGCTATTTAAATTGCCCCCCAGAGAACAAATACTTTCCGGTTCTCTTTTCCCCTCTCCATGGTTTCCGGGTCTTTCTTCCTGGGGGACCTGCCCCCGCCCTCCACCCAGCACTGGCGTCCATTAAACCTGGTCTTTTTCTAATTCAGTTTGATTTGGTCTGATTTGGTTATTGCGTCGGCAGAGAGGCTTAATGGGCCATAACAACTTTTCAACAGCCCTTCTGCTTCTGTCTTCAGCACCTCATCATCTATTTCTCTGTCAATAATACCTGTCTCAGGCCCTGACGCTTCTAGGGGTCTTGATGTTGTCCACACTAATCTCATGTTCTCAGGCTTCAGCAATCTTCCTGCCTCTGCCTCCCCAACTTCTGGGACTAAAGACAGGTGCCATGAAGCCTGCCTTAGGACCATGACTGTACTACCTAGACTCAGTTTACCCCACCACAGTTCACTACTTCGACCTCACCTAACCCAGCCTGTATCTGGTCCTCCACCAAATGCCCCATAAATACCATTAAAACGATGGACTCCAGCTGCTCAGAAACATTCCAGTGGCTTCCTCTTCACCCAGGGAAGACCACACTCCAGCGGTTCACACTCTGCCTTCCACAGAACAGTCTCTGCCCTGCTCTCCAGCCCTCCTGAGAGCGGCTCAGTCTCCTTAGATCTTCATTCTGGTCAAATCGGGCTTCTGTCTCTACACGATTCCTGTACCCTCCCAGCTCACGCTCTGACCCCATCTTCTACTAGAAGGCACTCTTCCCCCTCACGGTTTTCCCAATCCTGTCAGTCCATGAGGTCCCTCTCAACCATCTGTGGAAAGTCTTTCTGGTCCACGGGGTTCATGCTGAAGTCACAGGGTTGCCTACGGGATATGACTCATGCCAGCAGGCTGCATCCGAATACTGGTTACTGGGTTTTCATGTTGAGCCTTGTGACTGCAGGACAGGCTTCCTGAGGGTGAACTTTCGTATGACTCTCACTGGGCCCACAACAGCACCTTCCGGCTGGTAAAAATATAGCAAATACTTAATAACCAAGTAAATATACTAAAAAGATTTGGAAGGTTCTTGGTAGCAATAGTTTTTTCAAACATTTTATTTCATCTTTCTGTCTCGGTCTGTGTGTGTGTGTGTCTCTCTCTTTCTCTCTCTGTTTGTATGTTTGTGTACAGTCAGATCATATGTGTGGAAGTCAGGGAACTCATGTGAACCAGTTCTGTCATGCATGAATCGGGGACTGAACTCAGGTTATCGAGCTTGGTACCAAGTTCCTTTACCTACGGAGCCATGTCACTGACCCCAGACTAGCCTTTAAGTGGACACGTTCCCTACACTAATTCCAGAGAGGATGTAGAGCTTTTGATAGACCACACACAGCACATAGCGAGTTAGCATGTACCACTTGGGATTTCATCTTTGCCTACATGTACACAATGACTTCTAGACTCCTCAGATACCCAGAGATACTATAGAGTCTAGAAGCCCCGATTCTAAGAATTTCCCCGTGATTCATGCTACGGAAGCCCCCTGTTACTTCGTAAACTTGTACCTGGCGAAGGGAATGACAAGTCGAGAGATTGGCACACTTATATTTGAGACAACACCGAGTTGTCTCTGTACAATGTCTTTAGTGCTAGCCAAGTACTGAGACCACCATTTTGAAGGTCAACAAGAAGATCCTATTTCTAATATGTTCTAAGGATTTCGGAGCCAGATGGAATCTCTTAATAACTGTGCTGATCCTAGAATTAAAAATGTTCAAGTAAGCTGGGCATGGTAGCACACAGCAGTAATTACAGATTCAGGGGACAGAAGCAGGACTGACGCAAGTTCAAGGCCAGCCTGGTCTGCGTGGTAAGTTCCAGGCCAGATAAGATTGCGAGGTAAGACATTCTCCCAGATAACCAAACAAACAAAACACTGCGGTAAAAGTGCTGGCAAAAAGACAGAATCTGATAAGCCAAGGGTAATTACAGCCCGGTGCAGGTGCCTCTTGCCTCGAGGACATCAGGGGAGGAGGATTATGGGTACCATCAAAACTAACCTCTCGCTCCTACCCCAGAATGCTGCCCTCATTACTATTCACAGGGCAATGTCGCCTCTAAACCTGCCTGTGTGGCAACAACCTTACAAAGTGTGCTTCAGGAGATCTGGACTTTCCATAGAAGGATGTTTGACAGGGGGTAGGCAGATTCTTCTAGAACCATTTACTTGACCTTAAGTGCCCCCTACTCAGGAACCAGAAAGTACTGACTGGGTTTGAAGTTCACTATGGCACCATCTGTCATCTATGAAGAAGAGCCTGGCCCTGGGGCAGGAGATGAAACAAGAGTATTACTTACATTAAGCAAAGACTTCATAAAAAAGATTGCAATAAATGGGTTGCAGTGACTTAATCCTCATTGCAATTCAAGGGTTGATTACCAAGCCAAGGCAAACAGAAACAAATTCAATAAGAGCCTTGGCTCCCAGGGTTGTATATTAAAAATAACAGCCCTGAGCTACAATTTCAGTGCCTGCTTTAAAAGTAATAAAACCAACCACCACACATATTTACCAACCATTACTTACAACAAAGGAGGTGTGTATAGTAGGGAAAATACAAAAGGCCCATCAGGGACCGCTATCCAAGCACAAATCTAGAGACTCATTGAGATCAGCAGTACACAAGTGATCGAAAGTATCAAATGCCCTAGATCTAATGACCACCATGGGGACAGAGTGCTGCTTCCAACTGGGCATCTTCTCACACCCGGCTTAATGCCAGGAGGTTAAATCAGATGCATCTGAAATAGCTTCAAATTATGCATTCCCAGAGACAAGAGAATCTCTGGAAAGAAGGTGCCTGGCATGTCCTAGACCCATCTGTGGGAGTACAGCAGCTAGCAGGGATGCTCTGGAATGTTCCAGATCCCCCTGCAGGAGTATAGGAGCTAGCACTAGCAGGAATTAAAACGAGGTCAAAAATAGAAGGGTCTTAGGAGAAATAGGAAGAATAGAATTTCTTTTTGAAATTTTGGATTTGCTCTTAGTTGGGGTCACTATTGCTGTGATGAAACACCATGACAAAAAGCAACTTGGGGAGGGAATGGTTTATTTCACTCATAATCCTAAAATACAGTTAATCTCCAATAGCAGTAAGGGCAGGAACTCAAGCAAGGCAGGAACCTGGAGGCAGGAGCTGCTGCAGAGGCCATGGAGGGGTGCTGCTTACTGACTTGCTCAGCTTGGTTTTCTTATAGGACCCAGAATACCAGCCCAGGGATGACATCATCTACCATGGGTTGGGCCCTCCCCATCAATCACTAATTAACAAAATGCCATATAGTCAAATAGGAAATAAGTTCAGTGTAAACGGAGACTGCTCTTTCGTTCATGGCCACTGAGACCTGAACAATCACACAGAAATTATTAATTACAATGCTGTTTGTCCAATAGCCTAGGCATATTCCTAGCTAGCTCTTTCATTCTAAATTAACCAATTTCTATTCATCTATGGATCTCCACGAGGCTGTAGCTTACCAGAAAGGTTCTGGCGTCCTTCGGCAGCTACCTGGCATCTGCCTTGACTCTGCCTACTCTTCTCTATATTTCTTCTAGCCTGGCTTTATTCTGCCCTGCCATAGGTCAAAGCAGCTTCTTTATTAATCAATGGCAATAAAACATATTCACAGCATACAGAGGGGAATCCCACATCAGGTTGGGTTTTGTTTGTTTGCTTTGTATTGTTTTGTTTTTCAAGACAGGGTTTCTCTGTTTAGCCCTGACTGTCCAGGAACTTGCTCTGTAGACCAGGCTGGCCTTGAACCCAGAGACCCAGCCCTACAGCTGGGCTCTTACTGGGGTATTTTTTTTCAATTGAGGTTTCCTCCTTTCAGATAACTCCATCTAGGGAAGTGTTTACATACAATTAGCCAGTATGCCTACTAAGTTAACTCAGACCCTTTTCTCTTTTTATTTATTTGTCTTTCTTTCTTCATTTTTGTTGCTGTTGTTGTACTCCTGTATGTGTATCTGTGTTACTGTGCTGTGTGTGTGTGTGTATGCATATTTGCATGTGAGTAGGTACATGTGAGAAGGGAGCACAAATGTGTGTGTGCATATACATGTGCATATGGGGGCACATGCATGTGTGTGCATATATGTAAATGTATGTACTTGTATGTGGATACACGTGTGTGTACATATCATATGTTGATGTCAGATATCTTCCCCACTGATCTTCACTTTATTGACTAGTCTCTCTCTCTGAAGCTGGTAGATGCAGCCAGCTTTACTAATCATCTTGCCCCAGGGACCCCTGTCCTCACCTCCTGAGAACTGGGATTGCAGATGGGCCACCACTCCCGCCCAGCTTCCCTGTGGGTTCTTGTGATCCAAACTCAAGTCCTCTTGTTTGTTTGCAAGCAAGTGCTTTGTTTGCTGGGCCATCCCTAGGCCCTTTAGGCCCCCTTCTTCCTTAAATTCTGAGCCTCTATTATCCTCAGTTCTTGTTTAATACAAGGGAAGGTCAAATTTCAAATCTCCCTTAACACAAACCAGGCCTCAATTCTGACCCTGCTTATTCCTCCTCCTAACTGCAGGAAAGTTCTAACCTTCTATGATGAACAGGCACCAAAACAAATCAGAAAACATTATTTTCAAAAACTTTCATCTCACATCAGGATAAAGAACCACAGAGACTAAAGACAGAGTTCTAGGTCAGACGGTGAAGGGTCTCTCTAAAGACAGAGTTCTAGGTCAGACGGTGAAGGGTCTCTCCAAAGACAGAGTTCTA
>NC_022015.1:84654685-84667237 GCF_000317375.1 Microtus ochrogaster
AAAGACAGAGTTCTAGGTCAGACGGTGAAGGGTCTCTCTAAAGACAGAGTTCTAAGTCAGACCATGGAAGGGTCTCTAAATACCGTTGCTACACCATAGAGAAAACATTTAGAGAGATCCAAATGACTGTGATCTTAGTGGACAATGAATAAAAGAAATTGTATATTCACATGGTAAAACAACATCTCACCAACATTAGTTCAAACTTTAGCATCTAAAATGCCCTGATAGCACTGAGGATATCCAAGACTTAGAGGAACAGTGAATTTTAGAAATTCCAACATTAATTTTCTATTTACAGCCTACAAACTAGTCTGTAGTGTGAAGAGCTGATAGATCAAGAAGGTAAGTTAGGAGTAGGAGGCAGAACCAGCACAGACTGTGCACTAAATGTCTCTCACGGCTGCATTCTAAAGTTAATTATTGAAGGAAAGTAATCTAGACTCTTCAGGGTTACCTTCTTGGCAAACATCATTATTTCAAAATACGACTTCTGGCTTTAGAGCAATTAAAGCAGGATGGTGTTCTCTTCAGTGAGTGCTGCCTGGTCTTTTGCTTTGTATCATAGAGGCACATTAATTTAACTTTCCTGATTTCTTGAATCACAGAGGCAAGGAAGAAAGATAGTTATATGGAAAATGAACATGCTAAAGACTTTTTTGCCATCAGAAACTTAAACCCATTAGAAATGGCAATTCCCACACTTTAATCCAGATGGCTAAATGCCAACCTGATTGGCATTCAAACAATGTTAAGTCCTTGTTTCAATGCTAGGAAATAAACTAAATACCTCAAGGCTTAAGGAAGCTCAACTCAGCTCCCAGACATACATCTATTAGAAAAATAAAGTAAAAAGAAGCAACAGATGTTCTGCCCTTGGACACAACAGGTACATTCCTTGTTTTCAGCTGGAATCATGATAATTATTTCTTTAACGACAAACCTTTTCATATTGAATTTTTCCTTAATTAGAACACAAAACATTTGTAAAGTAGAGAGGTCTCAGCAAAACTGTAACAATCCTTCCAGGCTGCCATGGAAATGAGTCTGACAGCAGAGAAGTGACCACACATCTGTATGAGTCTTAACTAAGTCTGGCAAATGCCAGCACATGCCTGAATATTTTAATAGTGCCTATTTGTTAATCATTAGTGAGAAGCACTTTCGAGAGCAGACATGCTAAGCTTCTCACACATGAAGCTTTACAGTCTGCAGAAAGCAGGGACAGGCACAAAGCAGACAGTTGCATGTGTCACCAGAGGTTTGCTCTTGTGACACGCTCCCTCAGGGACTTTCTTCTATTACTTTGTTTAGTGCAGTGTGGAAAGTATCCTGGGAGACATCCACCACTTCCCTGGGAAGGCTTTTTTACTCTACCCAGGAGGAAATCTGGGCATTATTAAATCCTAACGCCTACACATCCTCCTGTGGGACTTGTTAAAATGGAAAATTGTGAGTGCGGAAGTGTCTGCGCTCTCTTGCTCGTGTTCACAGGAAGACTGGTGCTCTACCAGACACCGTGGCTGTGCACCCTTAGATACAGGAGCACAGAAAGTGTCTGTGCTATGCTAGAAAGAGACTACACCTAAAGTAGCAATTTGGAAAAAGGTAACATAGAGGCAATCGTTGTAGTCAAAGGACTCTGCTTCTTAGTGGTGAGACTGGGCCAGCGTTGTCTGAAGTACTCAGAGAGGCACAAAACAACAGCAATCTGCTGCTTGAAGCCTATTTCGATGTATTTTATCTCTCAGGATTTTGATAAGCATGATTTGAACCTTGAAGGTAACAAAGAGCACAAGGCTGAAACATCAAAACACCAGCCCATAAGTGGGAAGGAATATGTTATCTTTTCAGAAGAATGGTTAGTATCTTAAGGGAAGGGAAAGGCTCCCTTTGCTCCCCCTCCCTGTGCCCCAAACCAGGCAGCTCACAAAATGAAGTTCAGTAGTTCCTGTCTCTCATCTGTAAGCCAAGTGTTCAAAGACTCAGAAGGTGCCTGAGGCCACTGAGGACTCCAAACCCCACAGACAGGCGCCAACGCAAGCCCATTACAAAGACTCACTTCTGAATTGTGTGCAGAGATGATGAACACCAACAGTGAAGATTATGATGACACACCGTGAGAAAGCTGTGTGAGTGTGGTTGCTTTCTCTCTCAAAAAAGTTTTTCTGTCTGTTTACCTCCTCACCAGAAGGATGTTTTAAGGCTTGTCTGTGGTGTACCTGCATTGGCAACAAAACCAGCATTCTTATGTTTGGGGACCATTATTAAGGAAAATAAGGATTCCGTGAACACACACTTTGCCACCCCCCAAGAATCACTCTACTAATAAATACAGCCACTGAATGACGAACAGGCAGGTAACATAACCAGTATGGACATGCTAGGCAAAGGGAAGAACATATCCCAGGCAGGGTAAGGACAACATGAGATCTCAGGAGAAAGGCACACAACTCAAAACTCATGAATGGTTCTAGAATTTTCCATTTTCCTGTTTTGAACTGAAATTGACTATAGAAAGCGAGCACACGGGTAAAGGAGGTCATGGCATATGACAGATGGTCAGGCGCTCAACCAAACGGTCCAGTTACGGTTTTAAAACAACATGCGGCTACTCTAACTATATAGAAGTTCACTGAGTTGTGTAGTCATTGTGTTTGGTTAACTTGGGAGTGTGTGTGTTGGGAGGGGGGTTGTCCTGTGTGTATTTTTGCAATGTTTTTGTATAATAAATTTTAAAATAAGTAAAAATGTTCAATGTTTAAAAATTAAATAAAATAACATGTAAGGTCAAACAATAAGATTTTTATTTGTTGTTCCCTACATCTTACAGATTGTACACAGATTGTTCTAAATTAAAATCCAGAAAGGACGAGGATAGCTTTGCCAGCTGCTAGGGGAAGTCCTAAATGATAAATAATGAATTAAAAATTAAAGCTTCCAGGAAAATAAGGTGAGGATCTCTCTTTAAATGGCAGTATACCAGTGATTGGAATGCTACCCAGCTGTAAAATGAATCCTGTATGTTGTTCTTTTTTAAAAATTGCTGCAAGATCTCCGGTGGCAGTAGGCAGCAGAAATGTTGTAGGTCCCAAATGGTGGTGGCAGGCCATGTGGCGGCAGACAGCGGGCCCTGGGAGCAGCCAGTCCCAGGCAGAGACAGCTGCTGGTCCCAGAGCAGTTGTGGCGGGCCATGTGGCAGGAGGCAGTGGGCCCCAGGCAGAGACGGCTGCTGGTCCCCGAGCAATGGCTGGTTCCAGGCAGGGAGACACATGGCGGGCGGGCAGAAGACAGAAACATGGATAGACACGACATGCAGACATGCAGGGTGAGGTTGAATGTTTATTCAGGGGGTTATGGAGGAGGAAGGGTGAAGGGGGGGCAGAGAGAGAGAGAGGGAGAGAGAGAGAGAAGAGGAGAAAGAGACAGAGAAAGGGGGAAGCAGAGAAGTGGGGAGAGAGGCAGAAGTGAAGCTGCCTCTCCGAGAGGAAGATGGAAAAGAGAGCTAGCTCAGGCAGCCTGCCTCAGCGGATGGGGAGGGGAATGGGTGTGGCTTGTCTCTTAAAGGGACCAAAACCATAACATTCCCAGGTCTTCCTTATAATAAAAAGCACGCACGTCAAGGAAGTAGAAAAGGAAGGGCCCAAGATGACAGCAGGCAGGTCAGAGGTAATGGGAGTGGGCGTGGCTTGTCCCTTAAAGTGACACTGTAGGTTTGGGAGACCTGGAGCCTTTCTTAAGGGTTAACCTAACAAAATGTAAGTACAAGCTAATTGCAGTTTCATTGGCTACATTATGTCAAGTACAACTTCTGGACTTCATACTTAATCAAAGCTTTTAGGGTTACAATCATGGTTACATATTGCTTCTACTCTAATTTTCATAGATTTTCCTGACTTTGGCAGAAAACTCTCATTAAATATTAAGCTAACTTTCTTCTAAGTATGAATGTTCTATGGTAAATAAAATATGTAAAGCAAAATCCTACTAAATATACCTTGAAGGTTCCTGTGTATGTATATGTTTGTGTGTGAGTGTGTGTGTGTGCATGTCCGTGCGTACGCACGTGCACACACTTGCATGCATGAGCAAATTGGTTGGGGCTAGAGATTAAAGTCCAGGACATTGTGCATCCTAAGTAAACCCTGAATATTTTTAATCCCTGCATTTATTTCATTTAAATATTATAAACAGTCAGTTGACTGGAAAATGCTATGGCATCTCAAAGGACTACATGCCAAAGCCTGCTTTGGAAACTCTTTTCTACTCCCAAATTAGGTGGAGAAGTTGATGGACCTTTCTGCCCCATTATTGATTATTTACTTCCACCCGCTTACAAGCAAGACAATACAGACACAGTGATACACAATTTTGACTGTCAAGGTCACACACTCTAGAATCATCTCAAGAGGGGGGCTCCATTGCTTGGATCAGGTTGGCCTGTTGGTGTGTCTACAGGGGATCATCTGCCCATTGTGGGCGGCACCATTCCCTAGGTTTGGGTCTTGGGCTGTATCCATGAAGAGTTTCTCTCCTTTGCTCCTGACTGTGAATGTGACTAGCTGCTTCAAGTTCCTGCCCTGACTTCCCTACGGTGAGAAACTGAAACCTGAGGCTGTAAGACAAAGAAACCCTTTCTTCACTCATGGCAGTTTCATCAGGACATGAATTATAGCCACAGTGTCTATAACCTATTAGACATCATCATCCATTCCCTTCCGATGGCCTACTTTGTCAGGAGAACTGCAGGTCTTTTCCTGATTCGGGGCTTTTGAATTCAAGGCCACTCTCCTTCGATTTTCTCTCCTGTTGAGTGGTGTAATATTTATCTCAGTCTGATGGTTAAATTAGATCAGGTGTCCACAAATCTTTGCACCCCACTTGGTCTATGGTGTTTAGTGAATGTTACCTTTTGTTAGTAATGTGACTATTATTTGGAAGTAGCATATTTTAAAAATACCACTATGTGTGTAATGGCTAGTTTTATGTCTACTTGACATGAACTAGAGTCATCAGAGAGGTGGGAGCCTGAGTTGAGAAAATGCTCCCATAAGATCTGGCAGTAGACAACCCTATAGGGAATTTTGTTAATTAGTGATTGATGAGAGACGGTTTGGCCCACTGTGGATGAGGTCATTCCTGGGATGCTGGTCCTGGGCTCTATAAGAAAGCAGGCTGAGCAAGCCACGAAAGCAAACCAGTAAGCAGCTCCCCTCGTGGCCTCTGTGTCAGTTCCTGCCTCCAGGTTCATGCCCTGTTTGAGTTTTGACCCTCACTGTTTTTGAAGATGAACTGATATGTGAAACTGTGAGCAAAATAAACCCTTTCCTCCCCAAATTGCTTTGGCCATGGATGTTTCATCACAGCAATAGTAACCCTAAATGAGCCAATACATGAAGAAATAAGTCACAGAACTCGTCTGAGGAAAACATCCAGCAGCAAGAAAAACAACTACAAAGTAATGTTGCCAAACAGTAAAGACTCAGGGCAGCCTGAAGTGTGTGGTACACATCCTGCATGGACACTGACTGATAGCCAAAGGAGCTGACATATTATTCGGGTTCTGGATGGTGCCCTGAATGTCCAAATGGAGGAATTCCCACCAAGTGGTTCCACTGGCTCTTTGAAGTGCCATATATTTTAAAACCTGGAGAAACAAAAGGTCGGCACGGAACCACTTGTGCTTTCCTGAAGCTCACATTGACAGGCTCGGCTATGTGGCCAGATTTCCTGCCTAAATTAAATAGAACAATCTTGGATCTCTCTGTGACATAATTTGCTTTTAAACTCAGTTTTAAATCAGTCCAAATAATTTTTTAGGTCTTTGTCCTCTATGTTCCTTTCTTCTCCAAAGCATGAAGAGTTCTTGAGACTCTAAATAGCAATCAATCTCCCTTCAAAACTGTAGGGAGACTGTCGACATTATGTAGTAGACATTATTGACTAATGTTAGTTGCCATAGTTATTGATGTGTTTGTCAAGGATAGCATTTATAATGGACCTGGCTGAGTGAGGATTCAGCTGTGGCTGTCCCCTGGTGCCTGGTGCAGGTTGTTTTTTTTCTTTTGTTTTGTTTTTTTGTTTGTTTTTCAAGACAGGGTTTCTTTTTTGTCATTTTTTATTGATTTTTATTGAGCTCTACATTTTTCTCTGCTTCCCTCCCTGCCTCTCGCCTCCCCTTCAACCCTCTCCCAAGGTCTCCATGCTCCCAATTTATTTAGGAGATCTTGTCTTTTTCTACTTCCCATGAAGATTAGATCTATGTATATCCCTTTTAGAGTCCTCATTGTTGTCTAGTTTCTCTGGGATTGTGTTTTGTAGGCTGTTTTTCTTTGCTTTATATTTAAAAACCATTCATGAGTGAGTACATATGATAATTGTCTTTCTGTGTCTGGGTTACCTCACTTAATATGATGTTTTCTAGCTCCATCCATTTGCCTGCAAAATTCAAGATGTCGTTATTTTTTTTCTGCTGTGTAGTACTCCATTGTGTAAATGTACCACATTTTCTTTATCCATTCTTCAGTCAAGGGGCATTTAGGTTGTTTCCAGGTTCTGGCTATGACAAACAATGCTGCTATGAACATAGCTGAGCACATGTCCTTGAAGCACAATTGAGCATCCTTTGGATATATACCCAAATGTGGTATTGCTGGGTCTTGAGGAAGGTTGTTTCCTAATTTTCTGAGAAATTGCCACACTGGCATCCAAAGGGGCTGTATCAGCTTGCATTTCCACCAGCAATGCAGGAGTGTTCCCTGTGCCCCAGAACCTCTCCAGCATAAGTTGTCATCAGTGTTTCTGATCTTGGTCCTCGAAGGTCCTAGATTCACACCTGGACCCACAACAGTCTTTGACTCTGGCCCACTAGCTGAGCAGTTGCTCCCCTGTACCTGCTGTTGTGGGGTTCACCTCAGCTCTGTTCCAGCCTAGGTCACTGGCCCAGTCCTGCTTCTGCAAATGTTCCTGGTCTGGATCTGTTCCTGTTCCCATGGCCTGCTCCAGCCCAGGTCACCGGCTCAATCCTGATCTTGTGGACTTCACTGCTTCAGGTCTGTCTGCTCTCAAGACAGGGTTTTTCTGTAGCTATGGTGCCTGTTCTTAAACTAGCTCTTGTAGAACAGGCTGACCTCTAACTCACAGAGATTCTCTTGCCTCTGCCTTTCAAGTGCTGGGAGGACATCATTGGAAAATTCCAAAAATACCAGTGATCATCGAAAAATTCAGAAAATACCAGTGATAATCACAAGGGGGTAACTCCCTGTTTCTCAAGATTCTAATCTAACTTTATCTTCAGCTTGTTCCTGAAAGAGAGTCACTGAACTGATTAGTCTAGATTTTTTTATTCTTTTCTCCCTGCTTAGATTTTTGGCTCTATTTTTTCTGCTAGAGGGGTCTGTATTTATTATTTTGGGCTCTATTTTTTCTGCTAGAGGGGTCTGGATTTATCCAGGTCTTTCAGTTCCCATACAAAGCACACAAGCTTACACTAGACCATGAGATTATACACAGCCCCCAACCCTTGGCTCGTGGAGAAGAGCTGGAGAGAGACTTACAGAAGAAACATGTGTGTGTTCTTCTAATTGTTCTGCAAGGACCACTGAGTATCAAAATGTGGATACTTCTGTGAATATTTCCTCAAGGCCACCTGCAGCTGGCAGGCTCCAGGGGAAGGTGAAAGATGTTCACATTAGTGCCCCTTCCCAGTGCAGTACCCACCAGGTCTTCGGATGTCTGGGTGGAACCCAGGACTCCATATTCGGATATAACTGACTGGACAACCTGCAGTGGTGTGGGAGAATGGTCTGTATTCTGTCAATTATATTTTAAATAAATGCTGTTTGGCCAGTAGCCAGGCAGAAAGTATAGGCGGGACAACCAGACAGGAAGTAGAAGCGGGTCAATGAGACCAGGAGAATTCTGGGAAGAAGGAAGCCCATTCCTCTACAGTCCTCACCAGCTGAAGAAGCAAGATATGACTGCCTCGTTGAAAACGATACTTAACCATGTAGCTAACATAGACAAGAATATTGGGCTAATATATGTCATAAGAGTTAATATGAAGCCTGAGTTAATGGGCCAATCAGTTTATAGTTAATGTAGACCTCTGTGTGATTTCTTAGGGACTTAATGATTGCAGGAACTGGGCAGCACAGAATAGAAGTTTAGTTTGGGGTTCGTCTTTTAAAGAAAATGTGAAATAAATAACGGGGGGCTTCTGTGTGTGCTTATACCCAGAGTAGCAGGGAAAGTAAAACACGTGGCCTTCGCTGACTCTCAATTCATCCTTTTATAAAATTCAGATAGAAGGGTGGGTGTAGCTCACTGGTAGAATGCTTGCCTAGCACGCACAAAGCCCTCAGGGGTTCAGTCTCCAGCACCACGTAAAGACAGACGGGATGATGTAGATCTGTGAGGAGGAAATCAGAAGTTCAAGGCCATCCTCGGCCACACAAGTGAGTCAGAGGCCACTTCAGCTTCCCATCCCGACAGCTAAGCCAAGGGTAACTGTTCTTCATTTCTAGCACACTGTCCCGTCCAGGTACACAGGAGCCTGCCAAATGGCAAGAACATATCCAACCAAGGAGCCGGCTAGCTTTCTTCACTCTCAAATGATCTGCTTGTCTTTTGTTCTCGGATACATTGTTCTCCTGCACCTGTAAATCTGTATCGATTGATTGAAGGAGAGCAAGGAATTAGGCCAGATGAGGAGTCCCTTGCCAACCTAGCTCCTAAGAACACATCAAGTGTACTCTAGAAGGGAAGATGATCCCAACTTGGAGATTCCACAGAGAGCTGGAGGCTCCCCTATTGAGTTCCTTCTTGGAAAAACACCAGAACGCAGGAGGAAGCAGGCACATACCTGTGCAAACTGGCTGACTGAGCGTTGCTTTTCCATAGTTAGAGAGAAAGCAATAGTAAATATGGGCATCTGTAAAAATTACTACTGTGGGGTTTATTGTTTTAACAACCTCCATTTCAGTCTTTCAGGCCTGTCATTTACACATGACTGACTCAGCTAGATGGAACAGAGAGGCACAAGCCCTTCCTGTCCCAGGCATGCTAAGGACTCTGGAAACGCTGGCTTTAAAATGCTTTCTCTCTAGGTTGGAATGGTGGTGCAGGCCTGTACCAGTACTGGCTGTGGTTGGAACAAGTTCAAGGCCAGCAAGGCTTATCTACAATTTCCTGTCTCAAAAGAATTTTCTTTCCTCTAAGTACAAGGAATACAGTTAAAACAAGCCTCAAAATACTATTCAAAGAGTATTTAACTGAGTGTCAAAACCAGCAAGCTTCTCGAAAGACAGAAAGATCTTCACAACTTATAATATGAACCTAAAAACAGACATTGCTTTGTCAGAAACTGAGGAGGAAAAAGGCAGAAGAACAATCTAGATTGACTTTAGGCAAAGGTTTTGAAGAGAGAAAAGCCAAGTGGCCCATGCAGACTCACACGGGCTCCCTGATTATCAGTTGAGCCTCAGGGAGCCCCAGTAAGACCTGGTTTGTTGATTGTGTGGGCCGTTTTCTTGTCGTGTCTGGACCCTTCAGGCTCCTACAATCCTTCCCCCACCCTCTTCTGCAGGATTCCCTAAGCTCCACCTAATGCTTGGGTGTGGGTCTCTGCGTCTGTTTCCATCAGTGGCTGGATGAAGCCTCTCTGATGACAACTGAGCTGGGCTACAGTCTATGAGTATAGCAGAGGATCATTAGGAATCATTTCATTGACTTTTTCCTTTTTCCTTCCTTTCTTTTCTTTTTTCTCTTTCTGATAGGGTTTGGTTCTACCCTTGGTCCTGGGCTATCCAGACTCTGGTTCCTGATCCCCCAGGCAGTGTCTGACATGGGTTCCCTCTCATAGCATGGGGCTCAACTTGGACCACTCACTGGTTGGTTGGCTGCTCCCACAAATTCTGCACCACCTTTACCCCAGCACATCTTGCTGGCAGGACTAATTGTAGGCTGAAGGTTTTGTGGCTGGCTTGGTGTACCAGTCCCTCGACTGGTTACAGGACATGGCCAGTTCAGGTTCCATAAACCCCATTACTAGGAGTCTTTCTAGGGTCACCCTATTAGATTCCTGGGAGTTTCCACTGTACTAGCTTTCCACCTTGCCTCCAAAATGTCCCCAAGTCTAGCCATCCCTCCCTGTACTCTAAAACCAGATACACTGAGCTTGATAGACAAGAAAGTGGAGGATAGTCTTGAACGCATTGGCACAGGAGATAACATCCTGAAAAGAACATCAATAGCAGAGGCACCAAGATTAACAATTAATAAATTGGATCTCATGAAACTGAAAAGCGTCTGTCAGGCAAAGGACACCACCATCAACAAGACAAAATGGCAGCCTATAGAATGGGAAAAGATTTTCACCAAGCCCACATCTGACAGGGGGCCAGTATCCAAAATATATAAAGAACTCAAGAAAGTGGACATCAACAAACCAAAGAATTCAAATAAAAATAGGGTACAGATCTAAACAGAGAATTCTCAACAGAGGACTCTCAAATGACCGCAAAGCACTTAAACAAAAGGTCAACTTCCTTAGCCATCAGGGAGATGCAAATCCAAATGACTCTGAAATTCCATCTTACACCTGTCAGAACACCCAAGACCAAAACACAAGTGACAGCTTGTGCTGGTGAGGATGTGGAGCAAGGGGAACACTCCTCCACCGCTGCTGGACTTGCTGATCAGGCTAGACTCCCAGGGATGCTCCTCAGTGCCGGGATTACAAGCCCAGGGCACCATGCCTGACTTTATTTTACATGGATTTTGAACATCAAATTCAGGTCTTCAAGTGCTTTATAGACTGAGCCACCTCTCCAGCCCCTAGAAGCGTTTCTCTCCAGGAGGGCTCACACAATGAAGGCAGTCAGGAGAAAGTGACACTGGCAACAATGCGTTGAGGGGCTGGGAAGAGAGGAGGGACCCTGAGGACAGCCGCCCGTAGGCACCAAAGGCCCAATTCACAATCCTAATCGCTTTCTCTTCTTACTCTCAAAACTGGAGAAGACAATCATGTGACAGGAACTAACTACATCAGAGCCCCCGACCCTGTGGTGTGTTCACACTTACTACTCAATCCCCAAAAGGCTGGGGCAGGGGGGACCTCGCCGGATCCCTGTGCTTGTGTCCCTCTGTTAGTGGGACTCAGAACAATCCGTGGAGAGGTCAGCCTGCTTCATCTCTATTATTCTCTCAGTTCTTAAAAAAGGCAGAGCGGTGGGAGAGAGACAGGAAATCAGATGCCTTCTCCGGCTAGCTCGCTTCTAAAACGCAAAAGTGGCCCAGAAGGAAAATCACAATCCAATTCTGCAATTATGCTTCTCTACTGCAGTCAGACGTTGAGACAGGAAAGCATTATCTATGCAGATTGAAAGGCAGCCTCAGGCTGGGGATGTTCTTACAGTGTGTCTGCCTGCAACCTATCTACTGCATCACTTCCTCCTCCCATTTCAAAGAAATAAGCCCCTCTTAATGCCTGTCACAAACACCAGACAAGAACTGCAGCTGAGTTTTTTTTTTTTTTTTTTAACACAAAGTCTCACTAGAGATAACTATGTGTATCAGGATGGCCTTGAACTCAGAACTACCTCTGCCTCCCAAGTGCTAGCAATAAAGTCCTGTGCTACCCTGTGGCTGCTGCTGAGATTTCTGACTGTAGTTCCTTCCTTGTATAAACTCACCCCCAGGGAATTTCTGCCTAGGCTAAATCATTTGCTGAAATGAAGGCTGTCCAATCGCGTAATCCAAATCCTGTCCCCCAAATTCAAGGGCAATGCTGAAATGCAATGAGTTCTCTTCAGCCAAGCTGCCTCCTGCTTTGGTCACACCCTCTGCAAGGTGGTTATCTCAATTCACAGCCTTTCCTTCCCAAAGTCAGAGAAGGAAGAGGTTTGCCTTCCTCCAGGGTTTATCCTTCTGGACCATGCCAAGGGCACCACACCTAACAGGAGGCAATAAGGGCCCCTGACATGTTGACTGTGTTTGTTTCTTTCTTGTTTCAACAATGTAAGCGACCCATGATACAGGATACAGTCTTTGTGTGCTAGTTACAAACACAGTGATTCACAAATTAAAACAAACACACACACACACACACACACACACACACACACACACATGCACGCACACACCACAAAACCCAAAGATGACCAGACATTATACAAATAAACAAGCCTAAAGCCACAGACGCACGGCTCTTCTGTTTTTCTTAAAGGTCACATTTAACTGAGTGGCTTTATCTACTTAACCTCCAGTGGCCCCACCTCGCTGAGTAAAAGCCAAAGTCCTGAGAGTATTCACGAGACAGCAGGTGAAGGTCACGGTCCCCTCCCCTCCACCTCTGACCTCCCCCGCTGGTTTCCCTGCACTTCACATGCTCCAAGTGTGTGCTTGCTCTGGGCCTCTGTGCTGCTGGTTGCTCCCCCGCGGAGCTCTGGCCCATTCACGGTTCACTGATCCTGAGTCCCTTTGCCTGGCCACTCCAACCCGTGTTCTCCAGTCCCCCGTGTTCTCCAGTCCCCCGTGTTCTCCAGTCCCCCG
>NC_022015.1:84667337-84670177 GCF_000317375.1 Microtus ochrogaster
TCCCCCGTGTTCTCCAGTCCCCCGTGTTCTCCAGTCCCCCGTGTTCTCCAGTCCCCCGTGTTCTCCAGTCCCCCGTGTTCTCCAGTCCTTCTCCGACTTCATTTCCTCCACAGCAGAAGTAGCTGACAGGCTATGCATGGTACACGCCTACATATCATCCGTATATACTTTATACTGATGAAATAATGAAGTTCACAGTGTCAGGCTCCAGCAAGCATCTATTGACTGTTGGTAGAAGCTGTTTGTGAATATTTTCAGTTAGCATAGTATTAGGTTTTAGTACAATATCTTCATGTTTGTTGACTGTCTCCATCCCCTCACCACACTCTGTGTGCCACGGCCAGGCAGCCCCCTTTTTGCTTTCATGCCCTATGTATTGTCTTGCCCCCTGACCCTCCCTTCCTTCCTCAGTGCTGCCCCCTCTCTCCTGGCTCCTTTTCTAGCTTCATGACCTACATGCACGCTCACACCCAGTTATATTCATATCTGTAAGCATGAAAAGCTCGAATCTGTGGGTGAGAGAGAACACACAGCATTGTCCCCGTGAGTCTGGGTCACCTTGCTTAATATAGCAATTCACAGAGCCACCCGTTTCCATGAAATATGCTTAATTTTATCTTTTCTACAAAGAGTACCTTCGAAAGTGGTTTATGTCCAGTGGTAAGCACCGTATCGGAGACAGAATTTCATATTTGGGCAGTCGCTGTGCGAGGTGACAGTCATACAGGGCTGTCTGGGGGGCTCTTCTTGCTGCTTAGTAATGAACATTGCTTCTCAAATCCAGTCAAGTCTGTCAAATTATCCACCCTCCTCCCAGGGTTCCTGTCAGCGGGGCAATGGAGCTGACTCATTACCAACCCTTTTTAGAGACGTCAGTTCAGTCTCCATGAGAGCACGTATAAGAGCAATCAATCCCACAAAGCCCAGAAACGCATTTGGAAAAGGCTGCTGGGGAAACCGAAACGCTGTCGACAGTCTTCGTAAAGGTGAGCAGGGCATCCCTCCTGCCGTAGCTCATTTTGCAGTGTTTAGAACCAACAAAGTATTCTCTGGACCTAACGGAGCCCGTGATAACTTGCTATACAACTGTCGTAAGTGGAATAGATGGTACCATGGATGCCAACCCTCTTGGGACTCGGGCAAACAATAAGATAGTATAAAGTCATAATATAGATGTCATCTAACATCTCGACATGTCTCCTAAAGATGACTGCTCCTGAATGAATAATATAAATTAGAAATTATTACATATAGTACAAAAAGCATGAAGTGTTTAAGAATCTTCCCCGTGATTTCTACACCCGTACATCCAGAGGTCAGAGGACATCTTGCCAGATTCAGGTCTCTCTTTGCAAAATGTAGGTCCCTGGGACCAACTCAGGTCATGAGGCTCGGTGGCAAGCGCCTCTACCCACCGAGCCCTCTCACAGTACCCTCTTCTGATCCCTTTTTAATTGAGTAGGATGCTGTATAATTTGACTCTCATGATACTGGGTACTGAAGTGTTTGATAGAGAATCTGCCTTGACTATCAAACGCAGCAAAGGGAAGAGAAAGGAAAACATTTCGTCACTGACTGCCAAATCAAGGAGCCAGAAGATGACTAAGCCCCCGCTCCGAGGCCCTAGCCAAGCAAGTGCTCCTCGCTGCCGACCATCCATTCCCCTCCTTGCCAAGCAAACAATGGTGTTTGCTTGCTTGACTTTTGCATCATAAAAAAACAGCCAAGGAACCTGACCCTGACCCTGACATCTTGCCAGTCCTTCTAACTCTAAACAACAACAACAATATAGCATTTAAACAATTTAACAAGTTTTATTAAACCCTTCAGTCAAACCCATCAAGGAAATTCATTCAATCAATGTGATGAACATCATTGATATTTTCCCAGAGCAAACTGGTCCACGGTTAGTTCCCTGTTTAGGCTCCTTGACTAGAGTGTTCAAGCATGATTAAAAACGGAACACATCCAACAAAATTGAGAGCAGGGCAAGAATAGAAGGACAATCACACATGCTTTTTCTCTTACAACACACGGCATAGAGTTCGCTCAAGACACCAAACTCAATACAGGCAGTGAGAAAATTGAGTGGGCTGTCCTGGTAAGCCCACGCTGTGCAAAGGAAAAAGTGATAAGTGGTTCCCGGATACAGTGCCACGACAGGGCTGGCACCAGCACTTCCCAAGCCTTTGCCCAAGGGATGTTACATAAAGCTCCCCAAACTCTGCCCATGCTTTACAGTCAGCCACGACGGAGTTGCA
The DNA here is from genome assembly GCF_000317375.1 of Microtus ochrogaster. Classification (NCBI taxonomy): domain Eukaryota; kingdom Metazoa; phylum Chordata; class Mammalia; order Rodentia; family Cricetidae; genus Microtus; species Microtus ochrogaster. Next base: position 84,669,599 of record NC_022015.1, read on the forward strand.
TGGGGACGGGAGCATAGTCATCACACAGCTGAGTCACCCGATTTGGATGTGAAGCTCTAGTCTCAGCTGGAACTGGAAAAGTCACCCACAGCTGGAGAGGTGGCCCAGGCAACACTTGGCCCCTGACTCCTTACTCGGCTCTTTCCACTGGATGCCTGCCATATTCGTCACACGTAAGTGCAGGTGTTTGGGTTTGACCTTTGAAAGAATTTTCAAGTTTTATGTGGTATGTGTGTGTGTTATATATGTTTGTGTGTGTGTGTGAACATGCACATGTGGGTGTATTTGTGTGTGTTTTAAAGACATACTCTTGTGTATGGATGCAGATGTGTGTGTTATGTGTATATTCATATGTGTGTGCACAAAAACATATAAGTACAAAGTGTGTGTGTGTGCACATGTGCATATGGATGCAGGTGTGTGTTATGTGTATATCATGTGTGAGTGCACATGTGCACATGGATGCAGGTGTGTGTTATGTGTATATCATGTGTGTGCACACAGATGCAGCTGTGTGTTATGTGTATATCATGTGTGTGCACATATGCACATGGATGCAGGTGTGTGTTATGTGTATAT
>NC_022015.1:84670427-84670824 GCF_000317375.1 Microtus ochrogaster
GTGTGCACATGTGCATATGGATGCAGGTGTGTGTTATGTGTATATCACGTGTGTGCACATGTGCACATGGATGCAGGTGTGTGTTATGTGTATATCACATGTGTGCACACGGATGCAGCTGTGTGTTATGTGTATATAATGTGTGTGCACATGTGCATATGGATGCAGGTGTGTGTTATGTGTATATTCATATGTGTGTGCACAAAAACATATGAGTACAAAGTGTGTGTGTGTGCACATGTGCACACGGATGCAGGTGTGTGTTATGTGTATATCACGTGTGTGTGCACATGTGCACACGGATGCAGGTGTGTGTTATGTGTATATCATGTGTGCACATGTGCACATGGATGCAGGTGTGTGTTATGTGTATATCACGTGTGTGTGCACATGTGCA
>NC_022015.1:84671464-84677919 GCF_000317375.1 Microtus ochrogaster
ATGCAGGTGTGTGTTATGTGTATATCACGTGTGTGTGCACATGTGCACATGGATGCAGGTGTGTGTTATGTGTATATCATGTGTGTGCACATGTGCATATGGATGCAGGTGTGTTATGTGTATATCATGTGTGTGCACATGTGCACACGGATGCAAAGTGTTGTGTGCACACACGTGTACACATAAAGGCCAGGCACAGGGGGCACCAGGCATCTTCCTCTGTCGCTCTCCACCTTATTTTTTGAGACAGGGTCTCTCTCTGGACCTGGAATTTACCGATTCCGCTGGACAGGCTGAACCACGAACTCCAGGGATCCACCCAGCTCTGCTCCCCCGATGCTGCTGTTACAGATGTGTGCTCCACCTTTTTAACATGGGTGGCCAGGATCAGAACTCGTGTCCTCATAGGGTATACCAGGTACTTTGCCAACTGAGCCTTCTTCCCAGCCCCTCAAGTTTTATTTTTCAACTGCAGGGAATGTGTGACCGAGAATAAAAACGAATAAGGTAGCCTTTAGAAACCAGAAGTGACTGTCTTGACTTAAAGCAGTGAACCTCTTGCCATTCGTCACTCCGGAAAAAGCCATGCTGTATGAAGCAATGGGGCTGTCTTTAGATGAAGGGAGGGGAAATCTGCCTTTTCACTCTGGGAAGGAAGTGGCCTATTCCTTGGCTTACACAAAAGAACCACATATAACCTTTTATAGTCCTGAAGAAACCAATTGTCTGTAACAAGCTATGTGGGTAATCTAGGAGGCTGCACTGCAGAGAGCGCAGGGGAAGCCAGAGGATGCAGAAAAAGTTCTTAGGACCACGCTGTCTTTCCATTAAGTCTGAGCCACCAGCAAAGCCTCACTGAAAGTTACAGAACAATACCAAGCATCTCAAAAAGGTATATGCATAAAGATTCTCGGCACTCCATTGTCTGCAAAATAATATGAAAGGTGTCCTCGGGAAAGGCTACCAAACAGGCATGAAGCAATGAGATGATGGAGCATTGTGAAGCCATGAAAAGCTAGCTACATTTGGCATGGAAAGACCTCAGTATACACCACCACAGGCTGAGTAGAGTAGGGTGTGTGTGTGTGTGTGTGTGTGTGGTGTGGTGTGGTGTGTGTGTGCGCGCATATACATGTGTGCATATGCACATGTGTTATAGAAGAGTTGCATGCTGCTGTGCCCAGCCAGATCTTTTTTTTTTTTTTTTTTTTTTTTTTTTTTTTTTGGTTTTTCGAGACAGGGTTTCTCTGTGGCTTTGGAGCCTGTCCTGGATCTAGCTCTGTAGACCAGGCTGGTCTCGAACTCACAGAGATCCGCCTGCCTCTGCCTCCCGAGTGCTGGGATTAAAGGCGTGCACCACCATCGCCTGGCCTCAGCCAGATCATTATGCTAAGGATCTGAACCCATGTCCTCATAGTGGGCATTGGCTAACTGAGTCATCTCCCCAGCTCAGTACCAAGAAACTGCTTGCTTGCTTGCTTGCTTGCTTGCTTGCCACTCAGTCTCCCGTGGCTGAGGTTGGCCTTGAAATCCTGATCCATTTTTGTGCCTCCTCCACCTTCCACATGCCTGACTGCAGGCATGCAGGCATGTAGCCCTGCTGGAAGGCCCTGGTGGACTAAGGTTGCCGTCTACCATGGCCTGGCAGCTCTCCCCAAGCTCACACCATGGGCGACTCCCTCCTCCCCCAACGAAAGGTGCCCTGTTCTCTACCTGCTCTTATTTAGAGACTGTCTCTAGGCCCGTTGTCTAACTTCTCTCTAGTGTGACCCTGGAGGAAGTTCCCTGCCGAAGCCTTCCTCCTGCTGCCCGTGTGGCAATCAGACATTGTGCTGGGAGCATTACAATATGACCATGCTTCCACAGATGAAAATTATGACTTGGTTTTGGTGCTTTATGGTAGGCGTGAGCTGTTTAATGCAAATTAGGTGACTCCCAGCTACCGCTCCCAATCCTAGGGGATATATCTATGCCCCATTCTCTGGAATAAAGTTGAACAGATTCACTGAAGCTGTCTCCCAGAGAGCTACCTCCGTCGTGTGCTCACAGGCTGTACAAAGCTCCCCGTCCTCGCTTCTGCCCCTTGTTGTTGTGGACTGGCAACCAGCAGGCTACAAGGAAAGAGAACCCCTTATGCCGCCATGCACAGTGTCCAAGAAACCTAGAATAGTCATTAGCGAGTCCTACTTGGACTCTGCTGTTGGGGTCTGACCTAACCCACTGTGTCTTCTTCCAGATGGTTCTAGAAAGAGCAGATTAGAGAAGTCACTTCGGTGGTAACGCACTTCCTGCATGCCCTGTGTTTGATTTCCCAACGTGGTCTAAACCAGGCATGGGGGCCACCCTGTAATCCCAGTGCTCCAGAGGTGAAGACAGGGGGGGTCATCCTCAGCTACACAAAGAGTTCAAGGCCAGCAAGAGATACCTGAGGCCCTGTCTCTAATGAATTAATTGACTTAAACCGGGTGCAGTGGTGCATGCCTTTCATCCCAGAGCTTAGGGGTCAGAGGCAGCTGGATCTCTGAGTTCAAGGCCAGCCTGGTCTGCGTAGTGAGTTCCAAAGAGACAGAGTCTCCTATGTGAGAGACCCTGTCTCAAAAATAAACACATAAATAAATAAACATTAATTAACTAGTAAGGCAAAATAAAACCGGTCAGTCTGTGGGAAGGAACGTGTACCTTTCAGAATAGCGGCAGTTGGCAAAACACAAAGTGCATTTTTCACAGAGACATCGGGAGAACAATCACCTCCAGTACAAAGCCCCGATTTAGCCAAAAGCACCCCAAGAACTAGGGCAGGCCAATCTCCAAGAACACTCACAGAATACTCACTCAAATCAAATGTTCCAAACACCAGCACACAAACAACCTCGTCTCAGCGTTTATCACTGCCGACAACTTTGCCGGGGAAGGAGAAAAATGCTATTAAACCATTAAACCGAGTCCAGCCCAGCCCGGTGCCTCTTTGTTCTTCTTGCCAGCAGCCATTGCTTCTGGCTCCCCAGGAACACTGCATGGCCATTGCCACCTCTTTTCTATGGTGAAGGTCTGAGTGCCACAGGGATTGCTCCTGTTAGCGTGCTGTCCAGGAAAGGAATAACTACCCAAATGTATGAGTGCTTCAGAAGACAGCAATGTTGGCCATAACCAAGGCCTTCCGATTCTAGCTTGGAAGTCTAACCCTGAGTTCAACCCTCTTTGAGGCAAAGCCTGTATCTCAGCCACACTTGGAGAACTCCTGCTATGTGTACAGCAGGGGAAGAAACGCCACATCGGGATTTGGCTGGCAGTTTGGTCCACAGAAAACCTTCAGGGAAGTCTCTAGCTTGCCTTTAGTGACCAGTCACTGGGCCTTCAAAGACACCATGTAGAAGCCCATACCTCTGTCTCTGCAGATATCATAGCAGATGACTGAGTTCAAGCCAGCTCTGTTGATGCCATAATAGAATGATTGATGGGCAGGGACTTCAGTGGAAGGGAGGGGCTTTTCATTTGCATGTAGCAAAATTTGTCCACTTTTCTTTTATGGTTGTCAGACAATCGGAATGCTATCAGGTTATAAACTAACTCTAACTCCTCTCTCTCTCTCTCTCTCTCTCTCTCTCTCTCTCTCTCTCTCTCTCTCTCTGTGTGTGTGTGTGTGTGTGTGTGTGTGTTGCTGAGAATCCAACCCAGGTAAGCATGTGGTCTGCCACAGAGCTACACACACACTAGTCCCTAGGACTTCTAGTGTTTTACTTCATAATTTTTTTATTTGTTTTAAAACAGTGTCTTACTCTGTAGCATGGGTTACCTTAACGCTTACACTGTAGACCAGGCTAGCTCACAATGTAGACCAGGCTAGCTTCACACACAGTAGTGCTTCTTCCCCAGGCTCCTGAATCCCAGGATTTAGCCATGAATTACTCCACTCAGCTCTACTGATTTATTTACTACACTTGGTGTGAGTGTGTATGTAAGAAAAGATGCTGTTTTATTTTTGCCCTCCCCACCATTTGCTGAATAATCTCTCAAGAGTTGAAAATATCACTTTAAAAAAGTTTCTTACTGTTCTTAAGTATTTTCCATTGTTCTGCCAAACTTTACTTCAATATTCACCGACTTCTGATGGTTTCCTAATATGTTTTGCTACCTGGTAGGATAATCTTCCATCCCATAATTAGAACTCTTTAAAGTTTTTCATTTGTTTCATTTAATAAAATTCACTTATTTTTGCAAATACCAGGAGTACCATATTGCAGACCAATTTTTTTTTAAAAAAAAAAAAGACTTTGTTGGCATTCTAATTAGGGTTTTATTTGTGGAAAACTTAGAAAAAATGAACTTCTTTTCTGCTTTGTTTGCATATGTATGTTTGTTTGTATATGTGTGAGTGTGGTATATGTGTGTGGTGTCTGTATATGTTGCACATGTGTGTTCAGGTGTATGTGCCCATACACATGAGGGCAAGACCAGAGGAAGATATTGCAGCCTTGCTCTGTCACAAACTGAAGCCAGGCCGGCGGCCGGTGAGCCCAGTATTCTTCCTGTCGGCAGCCCCACATCATCCAGGTAACAGGCATGTTATGGCCATACCGCTTTTCCTGTGGGGGCTGGGATCTGAGCTGGGTCGGCGGGCTGTGCAGCAAGCACTCTCTTAACCACTGAGCCATCACCTCAGCCCTGCTTTGTCTTTTTGAGACAAGATTTCACTGTACGTCTTAGCCTGGCCTTGAATTTGTGATCCCCTGCCTCTGCCTCCAAGAACTGAGATTATAAGCACATGCCACTACATCCAGCATCTTCACAGTATGGAGGATTGTGATCTAAGAACATTCCACGTCTCTCCAGAGACTTACACTTTTCACACTCCTCAGTGTTGGATCTAAACCATGCTCATATTGTTTGGGTATGTTACAATTAACTCTCCATGTTTTATTCCTAATGTTCAATATGCTGGGTTATCATTTTTTAAAAAAATCTAAGAAACAAAACCCACTGTTTTCTATGCCTGGAATACTTTTAGGAACTTTCCAGTTTGGTAAAATCTGCTTTTCTCAAAGTCTCATCCAAACTTCACTTGCTTGATCAAGAATTCCTCAGCCTAGGATTCAATCTAGAAGAATATGTCTTTCCTCCACCCACCTGCCTCATCTTAAATGTGACAGTATCATCTTGGTGGCACTCACTACTGTGACTTCTCTCAACAGGTTGCAGGCTCCCTGAGTGTGGAAGCTCTCCAAGCCTGGTTAGGCACAAATAATCAATTGCTCTGGATGGTGGATGAGTGAATGAGTGAGGGGAGGCATAAATGAATGCCCGGATAAGACATCCCTTCTCATGTTTCCATGGTGCTTTTACAGCGGTAATGATGATGCTACTGAAAAATGGTAGATTCTAGAATAACATGATGTTTTCCCCTTAAGCCCCAAGCTGTGTTCAAAAGAGCAGAAAGTAACCCAATGATAAGAAATGATGAGCAACCAAGAAACAAGAGCCAGACTTATGCTTTCCTCGGTGTACATTTCAGCTTAACGCGAACAGGCAGCGTTGTGGCACACAGAGCATACTCTGGCATCCACAAGACCCGCGCTGAACTCTATGAAACATTCATTGGCAGACGACCGTCTTGGGTGAGTCTCTCCACCTGCTGAGGAATCCTTCTATCCACACATTACCGACAATAAATATCTTCTCAGCAGGATAGGGGATATGCCAGGCTCGCACATCTGAAGTGCTGGACCCTCCCCTTTCCTACCCTCTTCCCATCCCACAAAAGGACCTGCAACCTCCCTGTTGATGGGAATGGAAGGTATTCAGGATTCCCCTTCTTTCTGTCATTCATTTCCCCAACCCATCAGCAAAGCCTCAGACTCCCAGGCTCTAACAACTTCCCACTGGCTGCTCTCACCATCAGCTCTCTGTACCAGGCTTTTTCTTTTAGGCCACCAACCAGCTCCCAAATTGTGACACAGAGACTTGTTATTAGTTTTGAACACTTGGCCTACCTTACATATGTTTCTGGCTAGCTCTTTTAAGTTATATTAACCTGTTGGTCTTTATCTACCTTTTGCCTTGGGGCTTATTACCTTTCTTCTGTATATCTTCCTTTCACTGCTTCTGGTGTCTAGTTGGCTGGCTGGTGTCTGCCTGGCTTTTTGCCCCAGGTGTGTCCCTCGTTCTCTCCTCTCTTCTTCCTAGAATTCCTTTTCTCTCTTCTTTCTCCTATTTATTCTCTCTGCCCACCAGCCCCACCTATCCTTTCTCCTGCTGTTCACCTCTCTTATTAGACCAATCAGGTGCCTTGGGCAGGCAAAGTGAAACAAATATAACACATCTTTTTATAATTAAACACACATCCTTACATTGTTAAACAAATGTAGCATAAACAAATGTAACACATCTTTACACAGTTAAACTAATATCCCACAGCATAAACAAATGTAACACATCTTTACACAGTTAGAGTAATATCC
>NC_022015.1:84678114-84679351 GCF_000317375.1 Microtus ochrogaster
TTACACAGTTAGAGTAATATCCCATAGCATAAACAAATGTAACACACTTTTACACAGTTAAACTAATATCCCACAGCATAAACAAATGTAACACATCTTTACACAGTTACAGTAATATCCCACTGCAAAAACAAATGTAACACATCTTTACATAGTTAAAATAATATCCCGCAACATCTCCCAACCACTGTCTGTCTTGCCCTAACCATCACAATAGCCCCTAAGTGGTCTTCCTACTTCCAACCCCAGCCCCCTCCAGTCTATTATCCACACTGTTGACTGAGTGACACTTTGAAACTGTACCAGATCATGTCACAAGTTTCCTAAGAACTTTCCAGGCATCCTTTCTTAGCTACTGAATCTAAGTAAACAAAACCTCAAGTCCTTACAGTGGCCTACAAAAAACAATTCGACACCCAACTATCTCCCTAACATTGGCCCATCTCTCTCTCTCTCCCCAACACACCGGTCCTCCTGGCTGGTCCTTGGACATACAAGTGAGACAGACCTAAGAATGTCCAGGGCCTAGGAAATCCTCTACTGAGTGTCTTCACAGCTGCTTTTCCATTTTCAGATCTGTGAGCAAACATCTTCCATCACCAGCCCATACAGAGCACGGTTTCCTGTGTCCTCGTCTCTCCAACATCCCGATCTTCCACTGTGCCATCTCACGGCGACTACAGGCATTTTATCAGAGGCTGTCCCCCCTCAACACCCACTAAAAGTTTAACTAACACATACCGAGTTACCAAATAAATGAGCACATCCTTCCTAACTATAAATCAAACCACAGAATAGACTCTCCTAAAATAAATGGTCTAAAGGAATGGTGGGTGAGAACCCCAGCCCTCCTCTGGTTCCCGCGGGCATTACACAAATAGTTCAAAGGCTAAAAATGAAGAGTCCCTTGTTTTACATGGAGTAGCAAAGATCAAAACACGCCTGGACCAAAGAAAGACAGTCAACTCTTCAACATTGTTTGTTTGTTTTGTTTTTCTAGCTTTTGTGGGTTTTCTCTTTTAAAAATGATGTTTGTCTTCCTCCACTTTGCCCAGATTCTAGGACGCTCCTGTTCGCTCCCATTGGGAGCCAGAAGCCAGAAATAGCTGTTGCCTCATGGCCCTCACTTCCCTCCATTGTCGGCACCCAGTCCTCCAGAGCCTTCCCTGTGTTGTGGATGCTGGTCTGTGAGTTCCCAGCACCTAGTCCTCCAGAGCCTTCCCTGTGTTGTGGATGC
>NC_022015.1:84679651-84681654 GCF_000317375.1 Microtus ochrogaster
CCAGCACCCAGTCCTCCAGAGCCTTCCCTGTGTTGTGGATGCTGGTCTGTGAATTCCCAGCACCCAGTCCTCTGGAGCCTTCCCTGTGTTGTGGGTGCTGGTCTGTGAATTCCCAGTCAGGTGAGCAACGACGTCAGGTCAGCCTAAACTAAAGACACACTTCAGGGTATTCTCTTCAGGAAAAGGGTATTTTAGAATGGACTCCACTGCCTCTACAGACACATTAAATACTATCCCAGTGTATGCTGCGGTTGAAGAACTGGAGGAAGGACATATGGAAGAAAGAACTCGTTTTGTTGTGTTTTTTTTTTTTAATTTACTGAAAGTCTTAATAACTTTCTTTTTGAGCCAAAAAAAAAAAAAATCTAAACACAAGGCTGGAGTCATGTGATCTCCAGCCAGTTAGCAAATAATGTTTGAATGCTTGACCCACAACGCTGGCTTTTATTTGATTTTAATAATTATACAAAAGATTCAATTATAAAAGAATAAGGGCTTTCCCGCCCACTAATTATTTTTAATGGGCAATCCTCATATGTTGGTAAGTGCATGTTAGATAATTGCCTCCATAATACAACGTACTGGGAAAATAGAGCCCTAACATATTGGCAGAAGATCAAGTACGTCATATGTGGCTGCGCACACTTGCAATCCCAGCACTTGGGGCCGAGGCAGAAGCAGGCTGATTTGCAGGGCAGCCTGAGCAACACACTTGGCTACACAGTGAAACTGTCTCAAAACATTAATAACAATAATGATAATAACAACAGTTATAACAGCCACAGACACACTGAAGTATACATTTTAAAGCTACTTTTTAAATTAATTAGAAGAAAGAGAAGGACATTGGAAATAATTGGATCTGGAGATGTGGCTTAGTTTCGGAGCATGGCCTTAGCATGGCACTGCAAATTAATTAATTAATTAATTAAATGACTATGGAAACAAAAGCACCAGGCATCAAACTCCCACAATAGTTTTTCTGTCTCAGTAGAAACCATCATGTATGTAAATTACTCCTAAATTAAAATATACTCCAGGACATTATATCAGTTTGATTTTAGTTGGTGTTATAGTTGTACATCTATAACCGTTGCAATACCTGAGCACGCCAATAGCTCAGAAATGCTCTGAATTGAAACGAAGAAATGGATAACCCAGAATGTAAGCTTAACTTTTAATATAGCTAATCTGCAATCAGGTATGCAGCCATTGACCAAAATTCTGTCTTTTGTTTGTTGGTTTGGGTTGGGAGGGGGGACTGTTTTCTTTCTGTTGTTGTTATTTTGGCTTGGGGGGTTGGTTTTTGTTTGAGACAGAGTCTCAGGCCCCCCACCAGACTGTCCTGGAACTCACTATAGACAAGTTGGCTTTGAACTCCCAACCCTGTGTTCAAGTGCTGAGGTGACAGGCACAGCCCACGTGCTCAGCTCTGGGGGCCTCCTTTAATTAACACGTTAGCATCCACGGCGCAGGAACGATGAGAATTTGCAGTGGGTTCTCTGGAAGACAGGCTTAACAGACAGCACAGACAGACAGACAGACAGACAGACAGCAAGCACCTCACCATCCACTGTGCCATCTCAAGAGACTTTCTGATGTATGTCAGTTCTGTTCTCAGTTGGTGGGAAGAAGAAAATGTTTTTTCATTGTAGATTCTCTTTCTATCTATCCTGGTTAAGTTTTACTGTCAGCTCGGCAGAACCTCGAGTCACCTGGGGGTGGGCACTCCATCGAAGACTTGCCTCTGTCAGCCTGTGGCCATGTCTGTGAGAAACTGTCTAGATTGACGATTGATGATCACTGAGGGAGGGCTCCGCCCACTGTGGACAACACCATCCCTAGACAGGTGGACCTAGGTTGTATAAAAAAGCTAGCTGAGCACCTGCCAAGAGTGAACCAGCGCCTGTCAAATTCTTGTGGAATCATGTCTATGTCCATACCACCCTGAACGTGCCCGATCTCTTCTTATGGAATCATGTCTATGTCTATACTGCCCTGAA